>NC_143027.1:62094166-62278333 GCF_057628025.1 Oncorhynchus mykiss | reverse complement strand
TGTATTTGTCCGCTTGCTCAGTTGTGCACCGGGACCTCGCACTCCTCTTTCTATTCTGGTTAGAGACAGTTTGCGCTGTTCTGTGAAGGGAGCAATACACAGCGTTGTACGAGATCTTCAGTTTCTTGGCAATTTCTTGCATGGAATAGTCTTTATTTCTCAGAACAAGAATAGACTGATGAGTTTCAGAAGAAAGGTCTTTGGCCATTTTGAGCCTGTAATCAAACCCACAAATGCTGATTCTCCAGATACTCAACTAGTATAAAGAAGGCCAGTTTAATTGCTTCTTTAATCAGAACAGTTTCAGCTGTGCTAACATAATTGCACAAAGGTTTTCTAATGATCAATTAGCCTTTTAAAATGATAGCTAATCCAAGTTTAACACAACATGCCATTGGAACACATGAGTGATGGTTGCTGATAATGGGCCTCTGTAGATATCCTATAATTTTCTATTTTTTTAAAACCAGTTTCCAGCTACCATAGTCATTTACAACATCTACACTGTATTTCTGATCAATTTGATGTTATTTTAATGGACAGTGTGCTTTTCTTTCAAAAACAAGGACATTTCTAAGTCACCCCAAAATTTTAAAAGGTAGTGTAATATTTGGATTTCTAAAACATTCTAAAGGTTTGTCTGAATGGTTGTCTGATCAATACCTTAATTCTTAAAAAAATATATAACAGTATCTGTACTCCAAGTCATGTGAAATCCATAGATACGGTGAAATGCTTACTCACAAGCCCTTAACCAACAGTGCAGTTCAAGAGTTAAGCAAATATTTAACAAATAAACTAAATTAATATATAATAAAAAAACAAGGCTATATACAAGGGGTACCAGTACCGAGTCAGTGTGCGGGGGTACAGGTTAGTTGAGGTAATTTGTACATGTAGGTAGGGGCGAAGTGACTATGCATAGATAATAAAGAGCGAGTAGCAGCAGTGCACAAAACAAATTGATGGGGGAGGGGGGGGTCAATATAGATTGCCAAACAATTAATAAAATGGCAACTGGACTAATGGCTTAGGTGTAGAAGCTGTTAAGGAGCATTGGGAAGCTTGGACCCAGTGATGTACTGGACCATACGCACTACCCTCTGTAGCGCCTCACGGTCAGATGCCGAGCAGTTGTCATACCAGGTGATGATGCAACCGATCAGGATGCTCTCAACCATGCAGCTGTAGATCTTTGAGGATCTGGGGACCCATGCCAAATCTTTTCAGTCTCCAGAGGGGGAAAGGTTTTGTCGTGCCCGCCTCAACTGTCTTGGTGTGTTTGGACCAAAATAGTTTGTTGATGATGTGGACACCAAGGAACTTGAAGCGCTCAACCCTCTCCACTACAGCCCTGTTGATGTTTATGGGGGCCTGTGTGGCCCGCCTTTCCCTGTAGTCCACGATCAGCTCCTTTGTCTCGCTCACATTGAGGGAGAGGTGGTTGTCCTGGCACCACACTGCCAGTTCTCTGACCTCCTCCCTATAGGCTGTCTCATCGTTGTCGGTGACACTGTTGTGTCATCGACAAACATAATGGTGTTGGAGTCGTGCAGTCATGAGTGAACAGGGAGTACAGGAGGTGACTAAGTACACACCCCTGAGGGGTACCAGTGTTGAGGATCAGCATGGCAGACATGTTTCCTACTCTTATCACCTGGGGGAGGCCCATCAGGAAGTCCAGGATCCAGTTGCAACACTTTTTTATTTGAGGCTACATTTATTTTATTGATGTATTAAGTTAAAATAAGTGTAAAATAAGTGTTCATTCAGTATGTAATTGTCATTATTACAAATAAAAAATAAATGAATAAAAACGGCCGATTAATCGGTATCTGCTTTTTTTGGTCTTCCAATAATCGGTGTTGAAAAATCAGAATTGGTCGACCTCTAGTCTGAGGGGATAGCGGGATTTCTTATAAGCATCCGGATTAGTGTCCCGCTCCTTGAAAGTGGCAGCTCTAGCCTTTAGCTCGATGTGGATGTTGCCTGTAATCCATGGTTTCTGGTTGGGATATGTACGTACGGTCACTGTGGGTACGACGTCAATGCACTTATTGATGAAGCCGATGACTGAGGTAGTAGACTCAATGCCATTGGATAAATCCCAGAACATATTCCAGTCTGTGCTAGCAAAACAGCCCTGTAGCGTAGCATCCGCATCATCTGACCACTTCCGTATTGAGCAAGTCACTGAAACTTCCTGCTTTAGTTTTTGCTTGTAAGCAGGAGGATAGAACTATAGTCCGATTTTCCAGATGGAAGGTGGGGGAGAGCTTTGTATCCATCTCTGTGTGTGGAGTAAAGGTGGTCTAGGATTTCTTCACCTCTGATTGCAAATGTGAAATGGCAGTAAAATTTGGTAAAACTGATTTAAGTTTGCCTGCATTAAAGTCCCCAGTCACTAGGAGCACTGCTTCTGGAGGAGCATTTTCTTGTTGGCTTATGTCCTTATATAGAGTTGGTTGAGAGCAGTCTTAGTGCCAGCATCGGTCTGTGGTGGTAAGTAGACAGCTACGAATAATATAGATGAGAACTCTTGGTTGATAGTGTGGTCTACAACTTATCATAAGGTACTCTACCTCAGGCGAGCAATACCTCAAGCCTTCTTTAATATTTGACACCGTGCACCAGCTTTTATTGACAAAAAGACACCCTCGACCCTCGTCTTACCAGACATAGCATCTCTGTTCTGCCGGAGCATGGAAAATCCCGCCAGCTCCGTCGTCGTTCAGCCACAACTCGTTGAAAAAGATATTGCAGTTCTTAATGTCCCAATGGCAGGATAATCATAGGTCATTCATTTAAATTTTCCAATAATTGCATGTTAGCCAGTAGAACAGATGGCAGTTTACTCACTCACCTACAGATTCTCAGAACGCAGCCCGATCTGCACCCTCTTCTTCACGCAAATGACGGGGATTTTAAAAATATATTTAACTAGGTGAGCCTGTTAAGAACAAATTGTTATTTACAATGACGGCCTAAGAACCATGGGTTAACTGCCAGATTTTTACCTTGTCAGCTCGGGGATTCGATCTAGCAACCTTTCGGTTACTGGTCCAACACTAACCACTAGGCTACCTACCTGTGCCCAGTAGAGAACAGTATTCTCAGACTTCTCAGACTCGTCAAAGGATAAAGCTTCTTCCAGTTCATGGTGAGTAATACCTGTTCTGATGTCCAGAATTTATTTGCGGTCATAAGAGACAGTAGCAGCAACATCATGCTCAAAATAAGTTAACGCAAAAAAAAAAAAAAAAAACGCATCAAAATAGCACAATTGGTCAGGAGCATGTAAAATGTCAGCCATCCTCTTCGGCGCCATCTTAGCAGTCTTCATATTATGAGCCATGTCTTACCTTGTTTCAAAGTAGCCTTGCCAAAGTCCCACCATTGTAAAATAATTGCCTCCATGTTTCTAAGACTTCCTCATCGAAACCAGCATTTCTCCCCTGTTCTATTGGTTTTCATATCAACTTTCTTCGTCGAGAATCCAAAAAGGCACAATCCTAGTCATATTAGTAAACCCATCCTAGTTGTTAAATCTTTAGATTTCCCCTTTCTAAGTTTAACAGATGATCTCGGTCCCATATGGAACCGCTCGCATCAGGTGCACTGTTTAGAACAAGGTTTTCCTTGCAAATGTCAATTTACATTGGCTGCTTCGTTACAGGAGTTACATGTTCAATAATATAGCCTTTTTGCTATGAGATGATCATGATCATTTCTCATTGATATGCATTATTCATTTGTAATATGCTGTCAGTTGACGCGAATGACAATCAATGTCAGAAGTCACTCAGAGGAATCTTGGCCGGCCTAATGGTTATTCCAGGAAGTCTAACCAGTTTCACTCTACTGATCAGATCAGAGCTTATGCCTACACGCCCAGTTAAACTACCAGAGATTTAGCATGTCTCATCGATGAGCTCACTCAGTCTGGTCAACCTCCTTACAAGGAAAAAACAGCCTTCAATTAAGTCAACTTGTTTGAAGCATAATTAAAAGCCATAACAATACAAATCTAGCATACTAAATTGGTCACACAATTGTAAGTGACACTTCGATTTCTTAGCAAATGTGTGAAAAATCCCTCCATTAGCCCCAATGCGGATCAGACAAACCACAATGCTATTGTAAACAAACTATGACTGAGAAAAGTTCAATGCCATATTTGCCAAGTAATGTACAGAGTCGTCTTGCCAGCCGCACCTCAACAAACAAAGGCTTATCAAAGGGAGTTACTGGCGGTCCTAGACACATGAGTGAATTCTTTACATAGAAACAAAGCAACACTCGAGTGTGAAAACTAACCAGCCTTGTATTTCTTGATATGTTGTGCTGTTAAACAAAGCAAGTTCACTCACCAAATTGCTCTATTAATTTTGTGAATCAGTGTAATTTCATAGAGAAGCCAGAGACAAGGCCCACAGTCATAGCAAAACCTGAAAACAATGTGTGCTCAGTGGATTGTCTGTACAATAAACAGCTGTGCACAGTTTGATTAGGAATCACGAAGGCTCTCGGCAACTGAACAAATATTTAAACACAAAATACTTCCAATTGAACCACTTCTGACAAATTGAACAATGGATACACATTTATCAACGTGTACTGAAATATTCAAAACAGAACACCGTCTGCTGTGAATGAAACTAAAATGTTTTCTGAAGTGATGACACACGGTCTTATGCAGCGTTCAAAACAACTGGGACTCGGAAAAATACGAGGTCAAATCATGATGCCAGTGATCTTCAGGTCGGAGCTCTTGAAAGAGGCCCGAATTGTAATTTTGAGTTGGAAGACATTTCAAATAGATATTTCCCAGTCGGAGCTCGTTTTATGCCTTTAGTTTTGAACGCACCGAGGTTCGATATTTCCCAGTTGTTTTGAACAAGGCGTTAGCGTATGACCGGGCAAAAATGTGACAGCGAGGAAGCTACCATCAGTTAGTTCTTACCTTTTCCTAGTCTCCGGCCACTTTGTAAGTGATATCTTTCCACTTTGAAAAGGTATATTTCTGGATTGAAACCTGGTAGACATTTTGACTCCGACGACCCTGGTTTGAAAGCCTTACAAAAGGAAAAAAAGGAATTGTATTTATAAAAACGGCACACGGTCATAAAATAAATATTTCACCAGATTACCATAGAAATGCATTTATACTATCATAATGACCACTCACTACTATTGTTGATATTCTACAAATAGCACAGCACCCTATTGCGAAATGTGGCATATGTATAAAAACATATCCGGGTGCGTTAACCTGATAATTAAGCAAATAACCGACTAACGCAACGCTGACTAAAACAAAAACACCAGACAAATCATGACATTTTTTCATAAATACGTTTTTAAATAAGACCTGTAGGCTGAACCAGATACGGGTTCAGACTATATTAGCCAACGTATTCCCAGGTAAATGACGTTGCCTACATTTCGTGCTACTTTAGAGTGAAATAAAAAAAACTCTTACCTGGAGAAATAATATTAATACGCCCAACTCCACGAACCAAAATGCCCCCATTTGTTTTCAATAATATTTGGATAGTCGTTCCACCAACAGTAAAAAAGTAATCCCTTTACGTGTAGAGGAGAAAAGTCTATTCTTCAAACGTGTGCTTTCTGGGTTATCGGTTAAGTGAGAAATGAGCTTCAGCAGGTAGTTTCTGGGGAGTGACCTCGCCCATCCGCTCGCTCCAAGTATGGGCATGGAAGAAGAACGGCTCCTTATACCCGCACCTATGAAACACAGGTAAATTGTCATAATCCAGAAACCCACAGCAGGGTCCTATGTGCCAAATTATTACACAATAGTGTGAGAATTCCGATCGAGAGGAAAAGCACTGATGAGGAAGAATGGGTTCAGGATCAAACACGGTGTCAGTCATTCCATTTCATGATCAAAGTCGCTTCAAACAAAACACAGCAACACTGACAATTTCACAGACTGGAGCAGTCTATATTTGTGAAAAGCTATAATTTGTCAAAATAAGCTTTACATTTTAACAAATGACTGATAAATACATATAGTTTAATCATGATAAAACATATTAATAAGGAGTAGCTTAAACATTTACAGTCAGCATAACATATCAGTACTAAACTTATGTATTGTAGATGGGCTTTACTCTACCACCTGAGGTTTTCTGTGGACCTGATTGGCTACAAATACATGAAAAATTGCAGCAGGATGTCCTCCATGCATCTTCTTTATCACATCTCCATCATCCTCACCTCAGACGTCGTGGCAGAACAACATTAAATCCTCTGCTTGCTTTGGAGACCCAGCAGCCTTGTGAAGCAATTGTTGAATGATAAGTCTATGATGTCACCTTGTAGAACCAAAGACGTCCTATATACCTAGTCTTTAGTAGTAAGTAACGTTTCAATTACATTATTAAAATATGGAGCGACTGGGCTGTTGGAGAAAATAAAAGTGCTTGAGGGTTCCAAAGGGAAGGGAAGGTATGACATGCAAGATATTTCTTTATCCATTCAATCAGTGACTTTAGAGTACAGAGAATATTGTGGATCATGAGTTTCACATGTGATCAGTTCATGACCCACATCCAAACATCACATTAAAGGCTTTTCTACTCATGATCCACAATACTGGTATGCATTGCTAGCTAGCATAATCATAACCTCCAAACTAGTTTTAGCAGTCCCTCCCTACCTGTTAATCCATGATTGCCATGGCAGAAACAAAGGCACAAAACGACTGACGGAAATTGAACTAATGCTGTTTTCAAAACAACTTTTGGCGCCGAAAGTTGAAATATCAAAGCCAAACTGTATGTTACTGTTGCCCTCCTGACTAGTCTTCACTAAAACAACAAAACTAAGTCATTTGCAACTTTATTATCAGGAAATGTTTAGTAATATCACAAAGATTCAAACTGAATGTTTGAGGCCGTTAAGCGCTGTATTTGGACACGAGTGCATGTTTTTCAAACGAGCTAATGTTAGCTAGCCAAGATCTTTTGCACGCCATCTGATGAGTTGGTCACGTGAATGCGGCATAATGAAGCTAAATAGCCTACAGAAAACTACCATTACATTTCCGACATCTGTTTTGAAAAGGTCATAAACATGCTGTAATGTAGTTGAGCCACAAGCTAACTAGCTAGCTAACGTTAGCCCTGGCCCATTTGACATGGGGCAACTATCTACCTAATTACTAGCGTTCACCCTATAAAACAAAATAATGTAGAGAATATGGTTTTGGTTTGAAATTCACTTACCACTAGCTTGAATAATGTACTATTCTTCTCATTAGCTATTACACTAGCTACAATTGCTGAATATTTAACTGCAAAGCAAGACAGTAGCACACAGAATTTAGATTGGCGCATGCCAATGTGATAAATGCGCGTTCTATCATATCCCTTCAGATGTTAAGCTACTGTATTTTGAAATCTAAATATCTCTTTGCCCCATGTTGTTTTTTGTCTGTTTCTATTTCCCTGCTTGTTTGTGTATATCTTACTGACTGACTAGGCCTCGATAGCCCCATAATTCAATTGAAAAGTAATGTGTTGCTTTATACTTGCTTTATACTTGCTTTATACTTGCTTTATAAGTAATATTGGACAGTTTGTGATGTTTCTGAATAGGAAATTATCCTCACATAAAGTGGTGTAAAAAGAGGTAAAGACGCCATGTGAAATATAGTCCAGTTGTCTCCACTCAAACCATTTGACAGTCTTCAGAACCTCCATTTACAATTAATCTGATGCTCACAGTTCCACAGTCACTTGACATGAAAGTGGGAAATTGTGAGTCAAGCAATTTTATGATCTTATCTTCTTTCTTCCGGTTCCCTTCTTTGTGTTGTATCTCGTCGTCTCTGAATCCACAATCTGAATGAACAGCAGCTGGTATTGTATGAGAAATCAAATCGTGTCTGTGTTTTGTCATAGTAAGTATGAACAGTGGAGGTCAATCAGAAATTACATGGTAAGTAGTCCATATCTAACAACTGACTTAATCACATGCCTCACTTCATGACCCAGCAGATAAATACAGTAGCGTATTGTTTGATGGAATATATTTTTAGGCTTTTCATCCCATTTCGGACTCAGAACATCACAAATCATTTAAACCTCTTGCTCATAATGAATACATTAACACACTACAGTGTAATTTGCTACTGCAGTCCTAGATAGGCGTATCATGCACTTTTTATCCATTGTGTGAGACTCAAGTCTCATATGAGACGTCCTTGTAAATATTACAATGTCTTCGCCTCCACTGAAGGACAGTATTTATTTCAGTTTTCCTTATCTTTGCTGGAATGTATAATAGATTCTCCAGAACTACACTCCCTAGCTGGACTTGACTTTGTGCTAATTAGGAGGAAGACTCCCAACTCCTCAGTCAGAGAGTACAGGAGGCTATGGGAATCTTGTTAATCATTATTTAGTTGTGTGCTTGTATATTAACCCCAAAGGACAAATACTCCCGTGAGTGTGGTAAAGTAAACTGTGCTATAACACGTGACTGTGAGAGAGTTCCCAGACTTCGCCAGAGTGAGAGCCTGTGTTGCTGTACTCAGTACTGCATGTGTGTCAGTGAAGGCTCATTCTATCATCATCACCAGTACATTGGACTTTAATGTTCCCCTTACTTGGATTGGCCATCCATTTTGATAGCAAAATTGTTGCTCAGTTCACAGGTTCCCTTCAGATGGTCTCACAGGAGTGAAAGTGTAGCCTATATTTTAACTTTTATAACTTTTATGTCTTAATTTAATTTAATTTTGCATTTAGACTGTCATCCCATAACACAGTCTGACATTCAGGGTCTCATCTGTTTATTTTACTGTGTATGGCTGGGAGACTGACTGTGCCCTGACTTGTTAATGTGGTCATATTGTTAACAGGAAATCTCTTCGGGGAATTCTATCCTGCTAGAGCCAGTGACTAATGGTTAAAGATGTACTGAAGCAAAAGTCACACAGTTACTTTGTTTAGAATCCTTGAAGAAAATATCCTGAATGACCATTTTAAGAAGCTTGAATTATTCATCGAAAACAGTTTGTTTCAGGTTTTCCATAAGAACGTTGTCTCCCTTATTCTATGAGTGTAAAGAATCTAACATGATCTTTTTGAAGCAATGAAACAGGGTTTTTCCACAGATGCGTAATGGTTTCAACAAGTCTAGCTGATTTCTCATGGCGGGTTCTGTCAAGGCCATTGGCTGTCTGTCATTTATTAACCACTGTCAATGTGTAAAGAATGTAATTGGTTTCGACCTTATTGTCCCTATTGAAATGATAGAGGCTGAAACGTACACAAAACGTTAAGGAAATCCTTTTGAAAACATTATAATAAACAAAGTCTTGTACGTCTCCTGAATCAAGTATTTGTTTATTATAGTACACCTATCGTCAATGATTATCCATCTGTCTAATGGGATATGTTTGGCACTTAGGGTTAATATAACAGCAACGTTTTAAGCATTTGTTATCCGCATTTCAGTTCAACCCTGAAAGCTAGAGAGCAAACTAGCTACAGTGTGTTGATCATGAATTATACAGTATATGTTATGGGTTGTTGTGTTTTGTGGTTTTAGAAAGATGGCTGATAGAGCCTGTTGGGCGACAGCAGTTAACCGTCATTGTAAATAAGAATTTGTTTTTAACTGACTTGCGTAGTTAAATACAAAAAAAATGAACAAGGTGATGCTCAGGGCGATGGGGAAGGGGGTAGTTATATGTTCAAAGAGCAACTGGTTCGGTATTACAACCACTTCCTGTATTTAGTCTCCAAGGTAGCAGCCAACATGCTCATCTGTCTCTGTGCTCATTCACATCAAAGATATAGCATGATAATAGCCTTATTCAACCCCCCCACACCTTAGATCAAGATTAAAGAGAAATGCTCTACGGAGATATGACACTTTTTCAGTGTAGGCCTACGTGCAGTACTTTGGCTATTGTATACTGTACATTCCTAATGAGCTCACCCATTGACTTAAGGTAGTCAGTGGACATCAATTTAAATGCTGTGATCAGCCAATTTCCCTCCATTGTCTAGTGATTGACTTCCTCTCTACACCATTGGCCCTTAAAAGCCCATCAACGCAGAGTGGGGCTTTTAGACTCTATAAAATGTTTATGCATAACCTCCACAATTGCATTAGGTTATGGAATCATGTTTCTAAATAGCTAGCATCCTTTTATTTCCCGGATTAACTAGCCCCAAGCTTTACAGCATTTTCAGATTTGTCTAGAGCAACGGCCAGGGCCGGGGATAGACCAGACGTGTATTGTGTTGTGCCTGGGTTTTTGTTTTCCTGGAATGTGTGGATGGGACCTCCTGTCTCCAGGAGAGCTACATTAAACTTCACGGCTTCAGGCATGATGACGGTGTCTGTGAATCTACTCTGCTCCACACGGAGTATTGAGATGAAATGGCACTCTTGCAACAGTGCACCCAGACAGGACCCACGCTGTCTCAATTGCAGGACTCCAGGCTCACAGGTGTTTCAGCCCCTGAGGCACTCTCAACCAGTTCTCAAAGCTGCTGTGATGTCACTGTGGAGTGTCATGCAGAAACTGTGTTGAAAGTCTCTCTTTACCTACTGAAAGGGTGGGTTCAGTGGGATGAAAAAAAATCCCTCACATGCTACCTGACCCCACATTCTAGGGCTAAAAGGATTTTATCCTCTCTGTCTGTCTTGGCCTTCCTTCCACCTGTAGAGAGATGGCACACCTTTTTGGCAGTCTCCTGACTCCTCTCTTTATTTGCATAAGGTGAAAAGTTACTTGTACATAGTATTGCCTGGGCCAGCAAAGACTAGGGCAAGGATAGCATGCTGATAAGTGTCCCTGGAGGAATGGCTAGCAGCCCAGCACTTAGCCTAGAGCAAACTAACCACACCCAAGACTCCTGCCTGCCTTTACCTTAATTGTTATTGTTGACACAATGTGGGTTGTTCAGCTAACTGTCTCACTGAACTAATCCCTCTGACACTGCTGATGAATGAGTAACTTAAATACAAAAGGGGATGAGGACTAGCTTGAGAATTTCAGTTGGTAGACTGTACTTTTACTTTACAGGCTTTGATACTGAAATACTTGCATAATCACAGTTCTTGTAATTCAGGTGAATGTGTTTTGTTGGTTTAGGATACAATATGATCATTTACAGGGGTTGAATAAAGTTCAACAAGATACTGCTGCCTCCTATGAGCTCACAGCCAAGCTGGGTTCATGCAAATGGTATAAGGAAGGTGTGTTATCAGGTTCCATCTAAACAGGTATTTCAGCCTGAGACAGGCTTTAGGGTACAAGGGAGGCTCATTGTCTACTGGAGCTAGCAAACCAGAAAGTTTTTTCAACAGCTGTTGACAAGATGGACAGAGAGAAGGTCAGTTTGCATTCAGATTAAAGGAAGTCCTTAGTGATATATTACCAAGGTTTTTCAGTAGTGGTTTTCAATGTTATTGTTTGCATTGGTGACAATCAACAAATGGGTTTGGGGTATTTCAATAGTGTGCCCAGTATTTCTAAGAGCTAATGTCTTTAAGCTATTTAGATTATTTGGCACAGTAAAAGAAATCACCCAAGATGGTAATTTATGCCATGTATCACTCCAAATCTGGACATAACAACATTGAATTTGTCGACTGCTATTAATACTATAAACATACATAGTGAAAGTACAGTTTAAACTGGACTTTAAACATTTTCAAACATGTTCCAACGCACACAGACACAGGTGATTAATTGTACAATTATGGGTTAGGCTTGACTTTGAAATGGTGCATTGCAGTTGGTATTCTGAGTCATATGTTATTTATACTGCTACTAAAGAAATTACCTAGAGTTTAACATTTGAGTCTATGGTAAAAAGCTACTTTCCTGGGATTCACAATACACGTGTAAGAGGGCTAATTGAATTACTGTTATTTATGAAACATTTTAGTATGAACATTGTTTTACTTGGATCATTATTTTCTTGCTTCTGTGTAACTTTACCATTTATAGATTAACCTTAAAGTTCACACAATACAGAATTTAAGATGAGAATACTGCCATCTGCTGGATACATCTGGAAATCCAAGATGACACTAAATCGCAGGGATGCGCCTGCGTACGTTTTGACGTCTACCGTTTCCGGAAGTCGATCGTTCACTCCCGTGGTCCAGAGTAAAAAACGATAGCGCAAACAAGTATACCATATTTCTGTAATTGCAACATCACAAATGTCAGTGGGGACCGGTTTAGAGAACGCAAATCCCTTGATTTTTCAACGAACAGGCGAGAGACTTCAGACCGCAAAGGACGAAGACGAAGATGTTGCTGATCCCATCGACGACAGATAAATATTTGATATCCTTTCGGTGTAGCTAGTTAAAATATACATCAATTGAGCGTTCAATGTCATACCAATCAACTTTGCATATGATGCTTCATTCTTTATTAAAGCTAATTACTCAACATTGTGTTGTCAAATTTCACCTTAACCCGTGCTACATCTCATCAGATCCATTAATGATCCTGAACACCCACTGTCCCCCGAGGAATTGAATGTCGTGGAACAAGTGCGAGTGCGCGTGAGTTAAACTTCTTTCTCAACTTTTCCCCCATGTAGAAGTTCGACACAGACATACCTGTGTAGCTACTAAGGAAAGCAGATAGCCTATACTGTGTTATCCTAATAAAACCAACTTGATTTTTCTTTACAGGTAGATGACCAAGAAAACACTGTGGGTGTGGAGTTCACCCCCACTATACCCCACTGCAGCATGGCAACTATCATAGGCCTGTC
The DNA here is from genome assembly GCF_057628025.1 of Oncorhynchus mykiss. Classification (NCBI taxonomy): domain Eukaryota; kingdom Metazoa; phylum Chordata; class Actinopteri; order Salmoniformes; family Salmonidae; genus Oncorhynchus; species Oncorhynchus mykiss. The sequence goes on along the minus strand of NC_143027.1, from coordinate 62,265,545 downwards.
CATCAAAGTCAAGCTGCTGCGATCCCTACCAGAAAAGTTTAAGGTGGGTGAAAGAATTTAAGTGCTTGTGAGCTGTCAGAGCAAGCTTTAATATTATTTAATTGTCTGAACATTTAACATTAATATAGTGGGTCATGTACCGTCTATGCCTAATCATATCTCTGCAGATTGATGTGCACATCACTCCTGGGACGCATACCTCAGAAGATGCAGGTAAAGTGACATGCCTCTGAAGTAACTCAACATTGAGGCTGAGACAAACAATCACGCCTTCAAGACGACTATTGTAGACTACCCCTTTCGAGAAGCCCTAATATCAATTCCACAGTAACGGTGATACTGAGACTGAATTTTCACTTTAAACTATGTCAAACAAAAACCAATGAATGCAAAGTTAAGCAAACCATACAACTCGATCCACAAGGCCTACTTTTTAACAATTTCCACAGAAAATTGTACAAAAACACCTTTACTTGAGCAACAGTGCAGATGCAAACTTTGGTAACAGAATGACAATTTGTGCTTTATGCTGAAAATTATGTTATGGAACTTTGCATATGCACTGTTATTGAAGTAACTGCGTTTTTGTGAAAATTGTAAAAAGTAGTCCTTTTGCATAGAGTTGTATGGGTTGTTTAACTTTGCAATCATTGGGTTTTGTTTTACATATTTTAAAGTGAAATATCAAAGTGTCAGCATCACTCAGTTATTGTGGAATTGCCCCGAACTAAACCCTTTGTTTTTGTTCCAGTCAACAAACAGCTGGCAGACAAAGAGAGAGTGGCCGCTGCCCTCGAGAACTCCCAGCATCTGGAGGTGGTCAACCAGTGTCTGATATCCAATGCAAGGACAAGCTGACCGCCCTGATGGATCAATAGAACATTCTCCTTAGTCCAGGAGTAGGCTTAATGTTTCTCTCCTGACATGCTAACTGGACTGGTTGTTCTGTTTATGTTGAGTAAATGGCAAATGTATCTCCTATGCTGCCATTGTATTATTTTCATCTAACAGAAATCCCTTGTATCATGTTTGAGTCTGTGTTGTAGGCAGAAATACTAAACACACACTAGTTATATCTTCACTAGATCTTCAGTTTTGCACACTATAATAAACAAGCATTGTATCCTTTATTATACAAGTAAATAAGCAATAAAACACAAGGTCATATCTTATTTCATTGAAAGTATACCTGATTAATGGCATTTGCAAAGAGAACAGAAAATGTTTCTCAAATCAAATGTAAACCTAATGACTGGGGAAGTGGCCCTGACACTGAATAAGAAAGGCCATTGTTTATAACATACGTCTGGGGAAAAATTTTTTTTTTTTCATCAGATGCCTTATTTTATATTTGTCCAAAATAGTATAAAATGTGTGAAATAGCATTTGAGTTGTTTTTCTCACTTAAATGTGGTTGTAAATAAATGACTTGATATAAAATTAATACGTTTAATGATATGCAGTTTTTCGTTAGATTTGTCTATACTTATTTTACTATGGCAGTGAAATAAGTATTGTTCTTTTCAAATGCTCATCAGAGAGCCTCAGATCTTCATTGCATATGCAATGAGTTGGTCCCACAGGGTTAAAGGCTACACTTCCTCCACATTGAGACAGTCAGCAGAGTGGCGCAGCGGAAGCGTGCTGGGCCCATAACCCAGAGGTCGATGGATCGAAACCATCCTCTGCTATGTCTTTTACATTTCGACAATTCAGCAGAATTTTTTAAATTGTAAAATGCCTTTATGCAGTAGAAATGATACCTACATACAGTTATGGTTAGACAAAATAAAAGGAGAGCATTGTTACAATGAATGCGTTAAAATGGTGTTTGTAAGCAATACTTTAACTTATATATCAGCTATAAAGAATTAATTGGTGAGTTATAGACGACATGAATATTGCGTCATCCCGAAGGGTAAGTGCAAATTTGATGTGTTCACTACCACCCTCTCATGGACAATGGATAAAATAACATCTGAGTAGTTCTCGAACTTCCATTACACATTGAGAACCTGTGTATGTTAGCAAGATGACTCCAGATCCACTGAGGCTCCTTTTTGTACCTGTAGTAAGTATACAAATTCTAACACGAGATATGTGTGAGTTTGCCAGGGGACCAGCAGCTGGCAGCATTGTCTTTCTATGAGAAAAATGAGTAGAAAACATTAATTGTCCTGGCAGCCAATCCAAGACCTTAGAAAAGTATGAGTAATTGATATGGGGCCGAAATGCAGCCGAAATAGCTCAGTTGGGAGAGCGTTAGACTGATTTTTTAATTGATTTAACCTTTATTTAACCAGGTAGGCTATTTGAGAACAAGCCATACGAGGGTATGTTTGGCAGCATGCGTGAAGGATGCTTTGTTGCGAAATAGGAAGCCGATGCTTAATGTGAGTCTGTAAGGAGAGTTCACAGTCTGGCCAGACATCTAGATATTTGTAGTTGTCCACACACTCTTGAGTCAGAACCGTCCAGACTAGTGATGCTGGACGGGCGTGCAGGTGCGGGCAGCGATCAGTTGAAGAGCATGCATTTAGTTTTTAAACTTGCATTTACGAGCAGTTGGAGGCCACGGAAGGAGACTTGTATGGCATTGAAGCTCGTCTGGAGAAGGTTAGCTTCTTAAGTTAACTTATGAAGTTAACACAGTGTCTAAAGGTCCCTGGTTTCGGCAGGCACTCTTAGACAGTTCTAACTGAAGCCAGAAAACAGGGTTGCTGGTTTGAATCCCAGGTTCAAAGAGAAAATCTGGTGTGGCGATTGTAGGAAGATTCTCGTTTGGACAAAATACCATCCTCAACTCCTCTATCTTTCCTCTCTGACCCAACCTGGTCTCAGAGCATTTCATATTATTCAGTAATTATATCAAAGATACAATATGAAATGTAACATATACTAAATGGTGTATGTATTATTTGTGGATGTCCATCATCCATTTCGTTTGATATGTTATGAATTACAATTCGTATGATGTTACGAATTAGCTAAATGTACAATATGTTAAGATTTTGCTAAACGTATGATGTTACTAATTCCAATTTGACTTACACAACTGACTTAATTTGTTGTCATGACTTTACACATTTATTTTGGGATTCAACACTGTAAACGTAAATTTTCTGATGACACGCGAGTGGAAAAGGAGCTTGTTATTTCATATAAGCGCATTTTCATCCAAGTTGACTCTCCTTGCCGCTTCTCCTCGATTACGTTTGGCCTTTTTCAAAATGAGGGGAGAGACTACGCAGGAGAGATGAGAAAAGACCAATTAGTTAGGCGAATGGAGGAGTGTCCTCGCCTGCTTGATAGCCTCTGCTCGGAGAGGAAGCACAAGATTATCCTACCGGAGTCCTTTGCGGAAGAGTTTTGAGATCTGCCACACCTCCTTTGAATCAGCTGTTGTTTACTGGGAGGAGAACAGCACGCACATATTTTAAAACAATATGCTACTTATCCTTTTATGTATAAAATGTCTAGCAAAACTAGCGACATGTCTTGTCACTTACTACTTTACACATTTCATTTGTGATTAAACACTTGTAGCCTAAACAATTAATTACACTTAATTACACTTCATTATATATCATTGTAATTATTTGTGTTCAATTTGTTTGTCGCTCTGTGGTGTTTATTTAACTGTATTACTATTTTTCAAGCTCATACAGCATCATTTTACATTGATGTATTACTCAACAGCATTCTCCCCTTCCTCTTAGTTCACTCTGAGCACAAAATCCCTGATCTGGATGCTCTAATTACATTTTAATCAATTAATGCTCCATTGTATAAACTACACTGAACCAAAATATAAACGCAACATGCAACAATTTCAAAGATTTTACTGAGTTACATATAAGGAAGTTAGTCAATTGAAAATAATTCATTAGGCCCTAATCTATGGATTTCACATGACTGGGAATACAGATACCTTAAAAAAAAAAAGTAGGGGCGTGGATCAGAAAACCTGTCAGTATCTGGTGTGACCATCATTTGCCTCATGCAGCTCAACACATCTCCTTTACATAGAGTTGATCAGGCTGTTGATTGTGGCCCGTGGAATGTTGTCCCACTCCTCTTCACTGGCTGTGTGAAGTTGCTGGATATTGGCGGGAACTGGAACAGGCTGTCGGACACGTCGATCCAGAGCATCCCAAACATGCTCAATGGTTGACATGTCTGGTGAGTATGCAGGACATGGAAGAACTGGGACATTTTCAGCTTCCAGGAATGCTATACAGATCCTTGTTACATGGGACCCTGCATTATCATGCTGAAACATGAAGTGATGGCGGCAGATGAATGGCACGACAATGGGCCTCAGGATCTTGTCACGGCATCTCTGTGCATACAAATTGCCATCAATAAAATGCAATTCTGTTCCTTGTCTGTAGTTTATGCCTGCCCATAAGTACTGGTGGACATTCTTGCAGTCAGCATGCCAATTGCACGCTTCTATTTGAGACATCTGGCATTGTGTTGTGTGACAAAACTGTACATTTTAGAGATGCTTTTTATTGTCCCCAGCACAAGGTGTACCTGTGTTATGATCATGCTGTTTAATCAGCTTTAGTTTAATCGGTCCTGCCCCCAAACCAGGCGCGAACGGTACTTGCAAGCAGTGAATTGCGAGTGAGGAGTGCCAGTGGAGCATCATGTCTCTGCTTCCTAAAGAAAAATCTGTCTTCCAACGAGAAGAAGACAGGAGAGAGAAAATAAAGGGCAACGGTATGTTACCCAATTTTTCACAAAGGAAGGTGGGTGTAGTCTGCGAGTGGTGGAAATGAACCTGTTAGCTTAGTCCATAGTGAAATAGGCTACTTTTGCTCCCCTAACATTTTGCTTATCTTTTAGCTGACATTTAATCAATGCAGGCAAACTTTTAGCAAGCTATTCATACTAAATCAGTTGTCCCAGGCCCAACAGATGCAGCTTCAGGCTCAACAGCCCTCTCTCCCCATCCCCCTGAACCAGCTCTACTCCCAACTGAAGAAGGAGATAAGCAGCATTCTGTTGAATGACATGTCAGTTGGCATAATTGCAGGTACTGCAATGTGTTGATTAAAGGAATGTGATTCTCCAGTCAGGAAAAATCTCACTTGACACAGAGGCAGCCAATATCAGAGCCTTAAAGGAAATATGCAGACTCTTAGAGATGGATGGGAGTTTCTCTTGTCTGAGGCAACACTGATTGCTACGCAAATGGATGTTGTATCTCAATATAGCAAGAAACACAGCCGCCAGAGGAAAAGGAAGAGATTCCATGATGAGACCTCTCAAGAGGAGACAGCTCAGGACAGTGTAGCAACGGTGTTTCGGAACAGTGTTTTTTACTGATATGTACAATATCATAAGTGACTTGGACACCAGGTTCCACACCACTGCCAAAGTTGTAGAATCATTTTCTGTTGTTCTGAATGTTGGGCAGATTAGTGAGGATAAAAGCCCCTTCTGTATGCCAACCACTGATCATGAAGTATTACAGAGATCTCACACCTGAGTTTCAAAATGAAGTAAGACACCTGAACACTGTATATGCTGCTACTTTCCTCCCCTCTTGGTCTTCTGAATGCAATTGGTAAGATGCAGCTGCAAAGCATTTTTGGAGAAGTGTGCATTGCATTATGTATATTTTGTACACAACCTGTGACTGGTGCTGGTGGCGAGAGAGCTTTCAGTAAGCTAAAACTGATTAAAAAAAAGATTTGAGGTCCACTATGTCCCAGGAAAGGCTTTGCAGTCTTGCCATGCTGTCCATTGAAAGTCAGTTAGCTAGAAAGCTGAACTTCAAACACTTGATCAGTGACTTTCCTAGCAAGAAGGCTTGGCGCTGGGCTCTTGGTGAGTAAGGCTGAGCAAGGGCCAGTTATAACTTTTGAATGGCTATGGATATTGGATCACTACATACATGATGCCCACAGGCTGAGAACAAGATCTATCTCAAAGTAATGGCTGGATTTCCATCAAATTTGTTGTGCACAATCAATACCCCAAGTGGAAGAAACCTATTGATTTGGTGACCACGACCTTTCCTCAAGCGCAACCATAAGGCCTTTTCATTTCCATTACCATTTTGTTTTCCATTTCCACATTTCCAGCTAATGTTAAGAGAATTTTGCATTCAAGAATTTTACCATTAAAATTACATTTCAAATCAAATCAAACTTTATTTGTCACATGCGCCGAATACAAGAAGTGTAGACTTTACCGGGAAATGCTTACTTACAAGCCCTTAACCAACAGTGTGGTTCAATAAGAAGAAAATATTTACCAATTAGACTAAAATGAAAAGTAATAATAAAAAAGTAACAATAAGAAGAACAATAACGAGGCTATATACAGGGGGCACCGGTACCGAGTCAGTGTGCGAGGGCACAGGCTAATTGAGGTCATCTGTATATGTAGGTGGGAGCGAAGTGACTGCATACAAGCAAACAGCGAGTAGCAGCAGTGTACAAAAGGGATGCGGGGAGGGGAGGTCAATATAAATTGTCCGGTGGCGATTTTATGAATTGTTCGGCAGTCTAATGGCTTGGGGCTAGAAGCTGTTGAGGAGCCTTTTGGTCCTAGACTTGTCGCTCCGGTACTGCTTGTCGTGCGGTAGCAGAGAAAACAGTCTTTAACTTGGGTGACTTGAGTCTGACAATTTTATGGGCATTCCTCTGACACCGCCTATTATATAGGTCCTGGATGGCAGGAAGCTTGGCCCCAGTGATGTACTGGGTCGTTCGCACTACCCTCTGTAGCGCTTTACGGTCAGATGCCAAGCAGTTGCCATAATAGGCGGTGATGCAACCGGTCAGGATGCTCTCGATGGTGCAGCTGTAGAACCTATTGATGATTTGGGTGACCCATGGCAAATATTTTCAGTCTCCTGAGGGGGAAAAGGTTTTGTGGTGCCCTCTTCATGACTGTCTTGGTATGTTTGGACCATGATAGTTTGTTGGGGATGCGGACACCAAGGAACTTGAAACTCTCGACCCGCTCCACTACAGCTCCATCGATGTTAATGGGGGCCTGTTCGGTCCGCCTTTTCCTGTAGTCCACGATCATCTCCTTAGTCTTGCTCACATTGAGGGAGAGGTTGTTGTCCTAGCACCACACTGCCAGTTCTCTGACCTCCTACCTATAGGCCGTCTCATCGGTGTCTGTGATCCTACCACTGTTGTGTCGTCAGAACTTGATGAAGGTGTAGTAGGAATCAATTTTAATCCTTTATTGACGCTTTGCTTGTTTGATGGTGTGTGTGAGGGCATAGTGGGATTTCTTATAAGCATCCGGATTAGGCTCCCGCTCCTTGAAAGCGGCAGCTCTAGACTTTAGCTCGATGCAGATGTTGCCTATAATCCATGGCTTCTGGTTGGGATATGTACATACAGTCACTGTGGGGATGATGTCATCGATGCACTTATTGATGAAGCCGATGACTGAGGTGGTGTATTACTCAATGCCATTGGATGAATCCCAGAACATATTCCAGTCTGTGCTAGCAAAACAGTCCTGTAGTGTAGCATCCGCATCATCTATCCACTTCCATATTGAGCAAGTCACTGTTACTTCCTGCTTTAGTTTTTGCTTGTAAGCAGGAATCAGGAGGATAGAATTATGGTCTGATTTGCCAAATGGAGGGAGGGGGGAGAGCTTTGTATGCATCTCTGTGTGTGGCGTAAAGGTGGTCTAGGATTTCCCCCCCCCCCCTGGTTGCACATGTGACATGCTGGTAAAAATTTGGTAAAACTTAAGTTTGCCTGCATTAAAGTCCCCCGGCTACTCGGTGCACCGCTTCTGGTGAGCATTTTCTTCTTTGCTTATGGCCTTATAGAGTTGGTTGAGAGTGGTCTTAGTGCAAGCTTCGCTTTGTGGTGGTAAATAGACGGATATGAATAATACAGATGAGGACTCTCTTGGTAGATAGTGTGGTCTACAGCGTATCATAAGGTACTCTACCCCAGGTGAGCAATATCTTGAAACTTGAAACACACACCCCCACCCCTCTTGTTACCAGAGGTAGCGTCTCTGTTCTGCCGGTGCATGGAAAATCCCACCAGCTCTATATTGTCCGTATCTTCGATCAGCCATGTCTCTGTGAAACATAAGATGCTAAAGTTTTTAATGTCCCGCTGGTAGGATAATCTTAATGTAATATTAGACATTGTGCACTATCATATTTTCCAATGATTGCACGTTAGCAAGAAGAATGGAAGGCAATGGAAGTTTACTCCGGATTCTCATAAGGGTGCCCGATATGCGGTTTCGTTTCTGGCGTCTTTTCTTCACACAAAAGGCGTGGATCTGGGTGTCACGCCGGAATAAATGATTTTGGAGACAGGCGCAGGATTACACAATAGGGGTTTTTAATACACCCAAAACAAACACGTATTCAAAAACACTGGGCTGTACCCAAACAAAAGAGCGAGGGTAAACCTTGTTGAACGCCATGGGACGATTCCCGTAATACACAATATATATATATATAGCACGCAGCATAACAGCTGCACCAACGCATAGGTACTCGCACCACCAATGGACGTGGAAACGATAACGGAGAGAGGGAACAGAGGGCACATATATAACATACTAATCAGGGGAAATGGGAACCAGGTGTGTGTAATCAGACAAGACAGTCCGGGGTTGATGATAATGAATGCCGTTCAGTGAAGCCTAGAAAGCCGGTGACTTAGACCTCCGGAACTGGTGAACAGAATGAGCATCAGTACCGGGGGGATCCGTGACACTGGGCCTGTTCCAGTGAAAGCAGGATATCCTTCTTGTCTGACTCGTTAAAGGAAAAAGTGTCTTCCAGTCCGTGGTGAGTAATCGCTTTTCTGATGTCCAGAAGTTATTTTCGGTCATAAGAGACAGTAGCAGCAACACTATGAACACAATAAGTTAAAAAAATAAGTTACCCCAAATAGAGAATTGTTGAGGATGCATTTCATGTGTGAAAGAGGTGAATGAATGCCCCAACCAGTTCTGTGAGTTTTTTTAATCGGTAATGTTATCTAAGGTTTTTCCGACACCGCCATTGGTTCTACAGTACAGGATAACATGTCTCAATAATCAGAAGGCTAACATGTTTCAGAGGATAACATGTCTCGTTAGTAACGAGGATAACATGTCTCGTTAACATTGAGATTAGCATGTCTCGTTGGGAACGAGGATAACATGACTTTGGATTATTTGAGGATAACATGTCTTATCAGTAGAATTTGATGCATAACGTTATTATGTGTGTGGAGTTGTGAAAGAAGTTTACAGTGCCTTGAAAAAGTATTCATCCCCTTGGCGTTTTTCCTATTTTGTTGCATTACAAACTGTAATTTAAATGTATTTTTATTTGAATTTCATGTAATGGACATACACAAAATAGTCCAAATTGGTGAAGTGAAATGAAAAAACTTACTTGTTTAAAAAAATGCAAAAAAATAAAGAACTTAAAAGTGTATTCACCCCCTTTGCTATGAAGACCCTAAATAAGATCTGGTGCAACCAATTACCTTCAGAAGTCACATAATTACTTACATAAAGTCCACCTGTCCACCTATATACAGTTGAAGTCGGAGGTTTACATACGTACACTTAGGTTGGAGTCATTAAAACTTGTTTTTCAACCATGCCACAAATTTCTTGTTAACAAACTATAGTTTTGGCAAGTCGGTTAGGACATCTACTTTGTGCATGACACAAGTAATTTTTCCAACAATTGTTTACAGACAGATTATTTCACTAATAATTCACTGTATCACAATTCCAGAAGTTTACATACACTAAGTTGACTGTGCCTTTAAACAGCTTGGAAAATTCCAGAAAATGACGTCATGGCTTTAGACGCTTCTGATAGGCAAATTGACATAATTTGAGTCATTTGGAGGTGTACCTGTGGATGTATTTCAAGGCCTACCTTCAAACTCAGTGCCTCTTTGCTTCCAATAGTACGCAAGTATAAACACCATGGGACCAGGCCGTTCAGGAAGGAGGCCGTATAAACACCATGGGACCAGGCCGTTCAGGAAGGAGGTTCTGTCTCCTAGAGATGATTGTACTTCGGTACAAAAAGTGCAAATCAATCCCAGAACAACAGCAAAGGACCTTGTGAAGATGCTGGAGAAACAGGTACAAAAGTATCTATATCCACAGTAAAGCGAGTCCTATATCGACATAACCTGAAAGGCCGCTCAGCAAGGAAGAAGCCACCGTTCCAAAACCGCCATTAAAAAAGCCAGAGTACAGTTTGCAGCTGCACATGGGGACAAAGATCATACATTTTGTAGAAATGTCCTTTGGTCTGATTAAACAAAAATAGAACTGTTTGGCCATAATGACCTTCGGAGGCTTGCAAGCCGAAGAACACCATCCCAACCGTGAAGCACGGGGGTGGCAGCATCATGTTGTGGGGGTGCTTTGCTGCAGGAGGGACTGGTGCACTTCACAAAATAGATGGCTTCATGAGGAAGGAAAATTATATGGATATATTGAAGCAACATCTCAAGACCTCAGTCAGGAAATTAAAGCTTGGTCGCAAATGGGTCTTCCAAATGGACAATGACCCTAAGCATACTTCCAGTTGTTGCAAAATGGCTTAAGGACAACAAAGTCAAGGTATTGGAGTGGCCATCACAAAGCCCTGACATCAATCCTGTAGAAAATATGTGGGCAGAACTGAAAAAGCTTGTGCTAGCAAGGAGGCCTACAAACCCGACTCAGTTGCACCAGCTCTGTCAGGAGGAATGGGCCAAAATTCACCCAACTTATTGTGGGAAGCTTGTGGCAATGCTACCAAAAACTAATTGAGTGTATGTAAACTTCTGACCCACTGGGAATGTGATGAAAGAAATACAAGCTGAAATAAATCATTCTCTCTACTATTATTCTGACATTTCACATTCTTAAAATAAAGTGGTGATCCTAACTGACCTAAGACAGGGAATTTTTACTAGGATTAAATGTCAGGAATTGTGAAAAACCAAGTTTAAATGTGTTTAGCTAAGGTGTATGTAAACTGTACACCTGTTCCGAAAGGTCCCAGAGTCTGCATCATCACTCAGCATCTTCTATCTTTGTTTTCCTTATTATTTTGGTTAGGTCAGGGTCAGGGTGGTATGTGTGTTTTTGTCTTGTCTAGAGTTTTTTGTATATCTATGGGGTTTTGGTTTGTCTAGGTAAATGTAGGTATATGGTGGCCTGAATTGGTTCCCAATTAGAGGCATCTGTTTATCGTTGTCTCTGATTGGGGATCCTATTTAGGTTGCCATTTTCCATTTTGGTTTTGTGGGTTATTGTCTATGTGTAGTTGCCTGTCAGCACTCGTGTTATATAGTGTCACGGTCGTTTTGTTTATTTGTTAGTTTGTTTAGTGTTTATTTGTTAATTAAAAGAAGAATGTATGCTTATCACACTGCGCCTTGGTCTCATCAATTTGACGAACATGACACAAGCGGCACCATGAAGACCAAGGAGCTTTCCAAACAGGTCAGGGACAAAGTTGTGGAGAAGTACAAATCAGGGTTGGGTTTTGAAAAAAAATTCAGAAACTTTGAACATCCCAAGGAACACCATTAAATCCATGATTTAAAAAAATGGAAAGGATATGGCACCACAACAACCCTGCCAAGAGAGGGCTGCTCACTTAAACTCACGGACCAGGCAAGGAGGGCATTAATCAGAGAGGCAACAAAGAGAGCAAAGATAACCCTGAAGGAGCTGCAAAGCTCCACAGTGGAGATTTGAATATCTGTCCATAGGACCACTTTAAACCATACACTCTACAGAGCTGGGATTATGGAAGAGTGGCCAGAAAGAAAGCCAATGATTTAAGAAAAAAATAAGCAATCACGTTTGGTGTTCGCCTAAAGGCTATTTGGGAGACTCCCCAAACATATGAAAAGGGTACTCTGGTCAGATGAGCCTAAAATTGAGCTTTTTGGCCAACAAGGAGAACGCTATGTCTGGCGCAAACCCAACACCTCATCACCCCAGTGAAGCATGGTGGTGGCAGCATCATGCTGTGGGGATGTTTTTCATCAGCAGGGACTGGGAAACTGTTCAGAATTTAAGGAATGATGGATGGGGCTAAATACAGGGGAATTCTTGAGGGAAACCTGTTTCAGTCCAGAGATTTGAGACTGGGATGGAGATTCACCTTGCAGCAGGACAATGACCCTATATATAGTCTCTCTATTGTTACTTTACTGCTGCTCTTTAATTACTTGTTCCTTTTATTTCTTATTCTTATTTGTATTTTTTTTAACTGCATTGTTGGTTAGGGGCTTATAAGTAAGCATTTCACTGTAAGGTGAATTTGGAGTATGCGACAAATACAATTTTATTTCACAAAGTGTAGGAGGTAACTTCTCAATTACAAACACATTGTGTTATTTAAAAGATTGATTGAAAATGTTAAACCTTGCGAATGGCTGGGAACACCTCACCTGTCCAGATTAATTTTGTTGCATGCCATCACAAAGCATGGAAACCTTGTCAGACCAACTCGGAGGCAAACCCTGCCCCATGGTGAAGTCAGTCGCTCGGCTACTAGATAAATATGGGGATCCGTACCGTTCACTGGATCTGTCATGTACTGTCATGTTGTCTTGTCTCTGTCCTTTCCCTTCACCCTGTCTCCCTCTGCTGGTCGTGTTAGGTTACCTTTTCTCCCCCGCTTTCCCCCAGCTGTCCCTTGTCTCCTCTAACTACCCATTCACCCCGTTCCCCACCTGTTCCCTTTTTCCCTCTGATTAGGTCCCAATATCTCTCTCTGTTTCTGCTCCTGTCCTTGTCGGATTCTTGTTTGTTTGTGTCATTCATGCCTGAACCAGACTGTCGTCATGTTTGCTGTAACCTTGTCCTGTCCTGTCGGAATCTGCCGGTCCATCTGAGCCTACCTATGTTTGGTAATTAAAGAAGCTCTGTTTAAGTTGATTCGCTTTTGGGTCCTCATTCACGCACCGTAACAGGATCAACCTGAGTGAGTCACTGCATTCCACTATGAGAAATTTCACTGCATTCTGTCACCTGGAGTCATTTTTACCTGAAACTGGATACTTGTACTTTGGCCATGATAATGAGGACATGAATAATGTGTAATGGGGGTTTGGCCATGTTTTGGAAAAATATATTATTATATTGTCCTCACCTCCAGTCCAAGTGTGAATGAAGAAAGCAATAAGTTATATTTGTCATGTGAGTTTAATTTTAAAGGCAGTTCATTAGCTTTTCAAAGAGGAATCGGTTCATTCCCTCCCTTTCAGTGCCTCTGTTTTTACGTCACATCAAGTCACGTGAAACTCTCTGTCTGCAGGGTCTGTCGGTCCGTCTGTCTAGAGGGTATGTCTGTCAGGAGGGTCTTTCTGTTTGGAGGGTCTGTGAACAACTCAGCCAGAGGTCCCACTCCCAACATGTACTAGAAGCACTGAGTTACTAGGAAGAGTCTGAGGAAGAGTACTCTGATCAGGCTCTGTGACGTCCATAGTGACCACCTGGAACTCACGGGTGAACACAGAACAGCATATCTTGTGTCTTTTCTCGGTTTTCAAGGTTGTTGTTTTTACCACATTCCAAAACACAATTTAATTGGGCGATGTTGCAAGCACCACAAAGGCAGAGTCTCTTTAGATAGGACTAGAGCAGTTCTGTTGCCAATAATGTGACTGTAATATCCTAGTACTGTCACTATAAATCTTAGTAACATGAATGCACTGCATATCTCAGCATATCTCAAAGTTATAAAGACCTTTCAAACTCCACACACAGTGGTTGACTGGTTGAAAACATTCTCCTCATGACCCGTTGTCATCTCTAAGATCCTCTGTTTGTGTTTCCCCTCTGCAGGTTTAAAGGTGACTGGTGTCATAGTGTGTGAAAACAGTCAAGAAAAAACACTTCACTCACCCAAAGAGAAAGAAATGACAAGTGACACTACAGTAACCTTTCTTATAATGAAGAAAGAAGGCTTTGGTGTATTTGCAAAATCAACCTATCTAATTATGGAGCACACGGTGGAGCGCACGGTGTCCCCAGTACGCGTTCTTAGCCCAGTGCGCTACAGAGTCTCCCTCCCGTCACTCCGGCGCTGCCAGAGTCTCCCTCCCGTCACTCCGGCGCTGCCAGAGTCTCCCTCCCGTCACTCCGGCGCTGCCAGAGTCTCCCTCCCGTCACTCCGGCGCTGCCAGAGTCTCCCTCCCGTCACTCCGGCGCTGCCAGAGTCTCCCTCCCATCACTCCGGCGCTCCCAGAGTCTCCCTCCCGTCACTCCGGCGCTCCCAGAGTCTCCCTCCCGTCACTCCGGCGCTCCCAGAGTCTCCCTCCCGTCACTCCGGCGCTCCCAGAGTCTGCCGCCCGTCACTCCGGCGCTCCCAGAGTCTGCCGCCCGTCACTCCGGCGCTCCCAGTCTGCCGCCCGTCACTCCGGCACTGCCAGAGCCGCCCTTCACTCCGGCGCTGCCAGAGTCTGCCGCCCGTCACACCGGCGCTGCCAGAGCCGCCCTTCACTCCGGCGCTGCCAGAGCCGCCCTTCACTCCGGCGCTGCCAGAGTCGCCCTTCATGCCGGTCTATTCGGGGCCCGCTGCAAGGGTCCCCAGTCCGAGGTCGGCAGCGAGGGTCGCCGCTCCAAAGGCGCAACTTAAGTGGGCCAAGACTACGGTGGAGTGGGGTCCACGTCCTGCGCCAGAGCCACCACCGCGGACAGATGCCCTATGGGTTTAGGTTTTGCGGCCGGAGTCCGCACCTTTGGGCGGGGGGGGGGGGTACTGTCACATCCTGATCTTGGTTCCTTTTTTATGTCTCTATGTTAGTTTGGTCGGGCGTGAGTTGGGGTGGGCATTCTATGTTTTGTGTTCTAATGTTTTCTATTTCTATGTGTTTGGCCTGGTATGGTTCCCAATCAGAGGCAGCTGGCAAACGTTGTCTCTGATTGAGAACCATACTTAGGCAGCCTGTTTTTCCCACTTGAGTTGTGGGTCGTTGTTTTCTGTCTCTGTGTCTCTACCAGACAGGACTGTTTCGGTTGTTCTTTTGTTTACTTTGTGTTTGTGTTCAGTTATTGAATAAATTTAACATGGACACTTACCACGCTGCGCTTTGGTCCTCTCCTTCCAACTGCCGTTACAGAGCTTCATTGCCATACAACTCTCCTTCCGTGGCCTTCAACTGCTCTTAAATGCAAGTAAAACTAAATGCACGCTCTTCAACCGATCGCTACCAGCACCTGCCCGCCCGTCTAGCATCACTATTCTGGACGGTTCTGACTTAGAATATGTGGACATCTACAAATACCTAGGTGTCTGGTTAGACTGTAAACTCTCCTTCCAGACTCACATTAAGCATCTCCAAGCCAAAATCAGCAAATTGGATGCAGTCTATCACATTGCCATCCGTTTTGTCACCAAAGCGCATCCAACTACCTCATCCCCATACTATTATTTTTTTTCTTCTCCTTTGCACCCCAGTATCTCTACTTGCACATTCATCTTCTGCACATATATCACTCATGTGTTTAATTGCTAAATTGTAATTATTTTGCCACTGTGGCCTATTTATTGCCTTACCTCCCTTGTCCTCCCTCATTTGCACACACTGTATATATACTTTTTTTTCTATTGTGTTATTGACTGTATGTTTGTTTATTCCATGTGTAACTCTGTGTTTGTGTCACACTGCTTTGCTTTATTTTGGCCAGGTCGCAGTTGTAAGTGAGAACTTGTTCTCAACTGGCCTACCTGGTTAAATAAAGGTGACATTTAAAAAAAGAAACAGGCAAAGAGACTAAATGGAGGGTATGGTGAGGGATCATGCATAAATACCCTTCTGTCTGGTGAGCTTTCATATGAAACAATGTATTTGAACAAAGCTGCATTTGATTATCATCAAAAGTGCACACATACTCAATCTTTAGCAATGATACTATATTTCCGATCATGTTAATGTATAATTTTCAGGCACAAATAAAAATGTTTTGTAAGTACAATAGAATTAGCATGGCAAGCCATATGATTTTGGAACCTCAGGAACTTTACTGTTGGCTGGTCATTAATCAAATGTTGAAAATGATGTAGGTGTTTCACAGTTACTATCACTCTGAAGATGGACTCCTTTAAATAATGGGACAACTTGTACTTTGGGGTTAAAGGTCAGGGCATGGAATGTGAATGTGGTGAACAAGCAAGTCCCCTTGGTTGAAAACAATCTCAGATAACAGATAGAAAATAGGGCGGGGGCTTTGGCTGATTTTGATGGGCCTCTACATCTTACCAAGCTGCATCTTTCGAGGACTTCAGGGCTTTTTCTTCCCACAACAAGTGGACAGATATAATTACCCCCCTGAATCCTTCCACCCTAATCCACAGCAGCATAGTGGCAGGGTTTTGGTATCAAATGCAACACATAGCAGTCATACAAAGTGTGTCAGGGAGCTACAGGAGCAAGATATATTTATAAATGCCCAACACTCGCTGTGGAAAATATTCTACAAATCTGAATCGGTGCAAGGCTGTGCTGAGGTCGTTCATAAAAATATCCAACCAGGCCAGATATCATCCGCTGGATAGACTAAAAATAGCCCCACTTTGTCTTCACAGGGGCTATAAGTGGCAAATGGGATTGTATTACTATGATACTAGCAATGGAGTAGTGGCATGCTTATTATAAACAGGTTAGCCAGTATTTATAGGCCTAAACGTTTGTATTAATATCCATATAGACATGACCCGGCTGGATATCCCAACCCCGCTGGATAAGTCAAGCTGAGCTTGCATGCACTCATGCTTTGACAATGTTGCCATGGCGGCATGTGGGTGTAGGCAGTCTGGGTATGTCCATGATGCGCTGATAGGCCAAAATACACTGGAAAAATGTCAACTTTGACCAACTCACTAATCTTAAATCTGGTGCCGATACAGGATTCCTCTTTTGTCTAAAGGCTGTAGGTACTATCCCTAATGTACAGTGCTATTCTAAATGGATCTATTACCAGATGGTCTTTAACACTTTTCATTGATACAGATTTTCCAATAGACTGATACTGTATGACCCCATGCCACATCGGCCTATTGGAAACCAGTTTGAAAATAGATAGATACAGTGCCTATTCAGATCCCTTGGATTTCCTTACATTTTAATTGTGTTACAAAATGTGGTTAAAATTGATTGAATTTTCTTTTTTTGTCAACAATCTACACAAAATACTCTAATGTCAATGAGGAAGAAGAATTCAAACATTCTTTTAAAGATTCAGACAAATTAAATAACTAAAATATAGTCGTTGCATTAGTATTCAGCTCCCTGAGTCAATACATTAGAAACTCATTTGGCATTGATTACAGCTGTGAGTCTTCTTGGGTTAGTCTCTAAGAGCTTTGCACAGCTGGGTTGTGCAATACTTGCCCATTATTTGTTAAACAATTCTCAAGCTCTGTCAAGATGTTGGGGATCATGGCAGCAACTCAAGTCTTGCCATAGATTTTATCGCAGATTTAAGTCAAAACTGTACCTTGGCTACTCAGGAACATTCACTGCCTTCTTGGTAAGCAACTCCAGTGTAGATTTGGCCTTGTGTTGTAGGTTATTGTCTGGCTGACAGGTGAATTCATCTCCCAGTATCTGGTGTAAAGCAGACTGAAGCAGTTTTCCTCTAGGCTGTTTCCTGTGCTTCTCTCCATCCCGTTTTTTTTTTATCCTGACCAACTCCAGTATTTTCTGATGTCAAGCATACCCATACCATGTCGCCGCCATCACCATGCTTGAAAATAATGAGGCAGTTACTCACTGATGCGTTGAATTGGCCCAAAAGGCTTTGCATTTAGGCCAAAAAGTGTATTCCTTTCCTATTCTCGCTGGAATTCCACTAACCGTCGGTATGTAGCCAAACATAGCTGCTCATTCTGTTTGCTCGAACTGCTACTACCAGCAGTACTACACCTGCACCTGTCGACGACACAAGTTGTTCTGCTTCCATGAGCACATCCAATGCTAGCATCAGTAATTCTACATTTGTTGCTAGCCCGGCTAGCATGGACACTGACAGTTGTGAATCTGATGCAGCCGATGAGCTACTGCCCCTTACCCGGGAAAGCACCGAACAACAGACAGGGACGTTGGACCATCGAAGAGGCGCAAATACTGTATGTTGAGAACTACATTGATTTGGGGTTCACTTATATTGGGAGTAGTGCCTTTCCTAAGCCACAGTGTGTTATATGTGCAAAATAACTATCTCACAAATCGATGAAACCTTCCATCACTCTTGCGCAGACATTTAGAAACGAAACATGCCAATTTGAAAAATGAGCCTCAGGAGTTTTTTGAGCGAGAATTAAGATGACTTTCGAGTAGTAGGACATGTATAAAAGCAACAGATACCCTTAAAAGAATGGTCTAGAAGCGTCATATATGGTGAGCTACCGAGTGGCTAGGACAGGCAAGCCCCATACTATTGTGGAGGACTTAATTCTTTATGCTGCCGCGGATATGGCTGGGTCAATGCTGGGGGGAAAGGCCCCAAAAAACTATAGACAATGTCTTCATCAAACATCACTGTTTCACGACGTATCAGTATCATGGCAGATGTTTTGAAACAATTACTGCTTCACTTACAAGCCAGTGAATTATATGCATTACAGCTGGATGAGTCAACAGATGTGGCTTATACCAGCTCCTGGTATATGTCCGTTACGTTTATGGGGGGTCAATTAAGGAAGACAACCTCTTCTGCAAACCACTGGAAACCAGGACAACAGGTAAGGATATTTTTTAAGTACTAGACATCTTTGTGACATCAAATGGACTTTGGTGGTAAAGATCTGTTGGTATCTGTACTGATGGAGCAAAAGCCATGACAGGGAGACATAGTGGAGTGGTAACGCGCGTGCAAGCAGTTGCTCCTGACACCACTTGGGTACACTGCAGCATCCACGAGAGGCTGCCAAGGGAAGCCTGACAGCTTCAAAGGTGTTTTGGACACTACAGTGAAAATGGTTAACTTTGTTATAGCAAGGCCCCTGAATTCTATTGTATTTTCTGCATTATGCAATGATATGGGCAACGACCATGTAATGCCTTTACAACATACAGGAGCATGCTGGTTATCAAGGGGAAAAGTATTGACACATTTTTTAAAATTGAGAGACGAGCTTAAATTTTCTTTACTGACCATCATTTTCACTTGTCTGACCGCTTGCATGATGACAAGTTTCTCACATGTCTGGACTATCTGTGTGACATTTTTTCTCGCCTGAATGATCTGAATCTTGACAAAATTGAGACTATGATTAAGAAGTTGGAGCTCTTCTCTGTCTGCATTAACAAGGGCAACACACAGGTCTTTCCATCATTGTATGATTTTTTGTATGCAAATGAACAAGCTTACGGACAATGTCAAATGTGATATAGCGAAGCACCTGACCTGGCTGGGTGCGCAATTACGCAGGTACTTTCCCGAAACGAACGACACAAACAACTGGATTTGTTATCCCTTTCATGCCATGCCTCCAGTCCACTTACCGATATGTGAACAAGAGAACCTCATCGAAATTGCAACAAGCGGTTCTATGACAATTGAATTTAATCAGAAGCTGTTGCCAGAATTCTGGATAGGGCTGCGCTCAGAGTATCCTGCCTTGGTAAATCGGCTGTTAAGACACTGATGCCCTTTGCAACCACGTACCTATGTGAGAGTGGATTCTCGGCCCTCGCTAGCATGAAAACTAAATACATACACAGACTGTGTGTGGAAAATGACTGAGACTCTCTCCAATACAACCAAACATTGCAGAGTTATGTGCATCCTTTCAAGCACACCCTTCTCATTAATCTGTGGTGAGGTAGGTAGCCTAGTGGTTAGAGCATTGGACTAGTAACTGAAAGGTTGCAAGATCGAATTTCCGAGCTGTCGTTCTGCCCCTGAACAAGGCAGTTAACCCAATGTTCCTAGGCCTTCATTGAAAATAAGAATTTGTTCTTAACTGACTTGCCTAGTTAAATAAAGGTATTAACCATTTTTGATGAACAAATAAGGTTTTATATGTAAGATGGCTAAATACAGAGCAAAATGATTGATTATTATTATATTATTATTTGTGCCCTGGTCCTATAAGAGCTCTTTGTCTCTTCCCACGAGCCAGGTTGAGACAACAACTCACACTCATTCTTATATTTAAGGGAGGATTAATGGCAGGTGAATCCCTGGATCAGGCCCAGGGATTGTTCCAAAGGGAAATAGAGAGGCACAGCTCTATGGAATTGGAGAAAACCAACTCACTCGCGCAGACATACGTTTTATTATTACTTTTTATTTTAGTCTACTTGGTAAATATTTTCTTCTTCTTGAACTGCACTGTTGGTTAAGGGCTTGTAAGTAAGCATTTCACAGTAAAATCTACACTTGTTGTATTCAGCGCATGTGACAAATAAGGTTTGATTTGATAGGGGCTGTAGGCCCAACCCAGGAGCTAGAGTTTGGCCAGGGCCAATTCACACTGGGTCAGAAATAGCCCCACTGCCTCTATTTTTGACCTGTCTGCTGCTGTATGGGTATCAGGTCCATGCCTCTCTTGCTCTGGCTACAGGGTATTTATAGGGTGAGAGGAGTCTTTTGTGGTGTCACAGTGGCTATAGTTAGGAGCTGCTGCGGCGTCAGCTGACGCACACGTCATGGAGAACGGCGACAGAGGTCAAGATCACGTCTGGAGCCGAGCCTTGTGTTTGTCTACCATCCTCATCCTCTGGGTCTGTCCAGTAAAGGCTGGTCAACGTTTCTACCAAACCTCTGAAACGGTTACATTCATATTGATCTCCACAATGTAAGTAGTTGTAGAAGTTGTCCATGGTTGACCGGGTCCATGGTGTCCTGCTGCTAAAGAATTCTGTTGGTATAAATTGAGTGTATCAGAAAGGTGAAGGATGGGCCGAGACGGCTCCAGCCAGGATATGCTGAGAAATGCATCTGCCAGTCTCCACTAAGATCCCCCAGCAACACCCCAGGGATCGGTGGTACCAAAGCCATGCCCCATGGGACAGTGTAAGACTAAACAAATTGCATATTGTGCCATGCACGAGTCTAAACGTAACCTACAATCTCCATTATAAACTGGATGGTTCGAGCCTCGCTGATTGGTATTTTATTAGGATCCCCATTAGCTGTTGCAAAAGCAGTAGCTACTCATATTTGTGCCCACACAAAACATGACAACACAGAACATTAATAGACAACAGAACTACATACATAGATTTTTTTAAATGCACACACAGTTTGTATGTATTGCTATCTAGATCAAATAGGGAAGAGTCATTGTGCCGTGAGGTTTTGCGTTCTGTTTTTTGAAACCAGATTTGCTGTTTATTTGAGCAACATGAGATGGAACAGAGTTCCATGCAATAATGGCTCTATATAATTCTGTATCCTTTCTTGAATTTGTTCTGGATTTGGGGACTGTGAAAAGAACCCTGGTGGCATGTCTGATGGGGTACGTGTGTGTGTCAGAGCTGTGTGTAAGTTGACTACGCAAAACAACTTGGGATTTTCAACACATTCATGTTTCTTATAAAAAGAAGAAGCGATGCAGTCCGTCTCTCCTCAACTCTTAGCCAAGAGAGACTGGCATGGTATTTATATCAACCCTCTGATTACATTGAAGAGCAAGACACTGTAGCTTAGCTGTCTTTCCTTGC
Organism: Oncorhynchus mykiss; assembly: GCF_057628025.1. Lineage (NCBI taxonomy): Eukaryota > Metazoa > Chordata > Actinopteri > Salmoniformes > Salmonidae > Oncorhynchus > Oncorhynchus mykiss. Next base: position 62,243,889 of record NC_143027.1, on the reverse strand, counting down.
AGCTCTCGACCACGCAACCTGACAGTAATCAAGATTAGACAAAACTAGAGCCTGCATAACTTGGTTTTTGGAGTGTGGTGTCAAAAAAAAGCAGAGCATCTCTTTATTACAGACAGACCTCTCCCCATCTTTACAACCATATGTTTTGACCATGACAGTTTACAATCTAAGCGAACGCCAGATTCAGCTGAGGTCTAGAACAGCCCTTAGCCGCGGTATATTGGCCCTATGCCACACCCCCTCAGGCCTTATTGCTTAACTACAGCTTGTACAATCTGTTCTGTGGGTATGAGGAAATGCCATCATTCATCGACCCAGACCTCTTCCAGTCAATCATCGCCATCTAGTACCTCAGCAGTGAATAAATGTTAGTTTTATTAAATAAATGACAACCCATCACATGTCCAACATTGTACTAAAGGGATATATCCTTTATACATAATTCACTCTTCAGAAGCAAGAAAGAAAAAACAATTTGATTATAATAAAAAATACCCAAACTTAGATGTTTATCAAACATTTTTAAAAGCAATTATTGAGCTTGTTAATTAATCTCAGTTAACAAAAAAATCCTAAGGCTGATTAGGCTTTCAGTAAAATAAATGTCATGCTTAAGGATAGTCTTTATAGGGAGAACCTAATGGGCTTGTTCTGAGCTAGTCTGGTGAGTCCCTTTCACCTGGTCATCCTCACCACCTCCCTCCTCGTCATAGTAGTAGATGACATCGTCCTCCTGAGGCTCCTTCTCACCACCTCTCTTCCGCAGGAACATGAGCAGCAGAAGAGACAACACTGGAGCACAACATAAACACAGGGCCTTAACACACTAGTACATCACTGTGTATTAACAATTACATATGTACGCGTCGAGGACAGCACTGACTAAACACTTTAGTGCCGGGTTAAACAAATGAACAACTTACATAGGAGTATTAAGACTGCTAGAGGCCGAAGCCTGTTGCAGCTTCATCGGTGCACTGAACATCCGCTCCTTTGCAGTCACACACGGAGGCCTGGATGGTGCTGTCATGGTGCAGGCCCTGGTTGTCAGACACTCTCAGGACAACCATGTAATCTCCACTGTCCAACACAGTCTTCAGTGTCAGGATAATGCCCGTCTCTGAAAGGGAAAACGGGTAACATTTAACAACGCAATTGTTTTAAAGGGGGGCAAGTACTGTAGTTCTGGGAAAAATCAATACATACTTGTGTCATTCATTCTGGCAGTCCAGCTAGAATGGGACGACCCCTGAAGCTGTACGGTGTATGGAGCAGCAAAGCCCGTGCTGTCTTTATCAGTGACTGACAGCAGCTGTGGGGAGGACTCCTTGTTGCAGACCCTGATCACACTCTCGTCGATGGTTGGAGCATTATCATTCACATCCTCCAGCTCTATGATAAGGGTACCAGTGCCAGTTGCCGGGATTTCATCTGCATATCCAAATTAGAGCACTGTCACTCAGGGTCAAGTTTAGGGTGTGGTCATTTACAAAATTTTAAATATTAACATTAGAAAAAGGGAACATTTAAATACCGTTGTCGATGCCCAGAACAACAACAGAGTATTTGTTGTCTTGGACAAAAGTGGATTCTCTGTCCATGAGGCTCTTGACTTTGATCAGCCCAGTGTCTTTGTTGATATTTAGCCATCCAGCAGGATCATTGCGTATCTTGTATCTGTGTAGTAAATGTAAAAAAATAAGTAAGAGCATTGCTTACAACCTGTACAGTCGTCATTTGAAAAATGTTTTCCTCTTACAAAACATAAGAAATTGTAAATGAAGTTCTAATCTTACGTGACTTTCTGATTCCTTGCAGTGTCTGGGTCTGTGGCGGTGTACAGAACCAGGTCACTGTCAACAGGGAGGTCCTCAGGTTTCCTGATAATCTTCTCCACTGGGGTGAAGACTGGAGCTTCATTCACATCCTCCACATTCACTACAACAGTAGCAGTGGAGGTGGGCAGGCTGATTGCGAATGGGACTTCATTCTGCACAGTGACCAGCAGAGTGTACTTGTTCTTCTTCTCAAAGTCAAGCGGCTGTGTTGAAAGAAACAGAAAAGCCCATCAGCATAGGAATCCTTCAGACATAGAATCAGGATAATTGCGTTTATATCTACAAGCATACTCTCCCCCTACACATTTGGACAGCGTAGCCAAAACTTTATTTTGCTCTACACTCCATCATTTTAGATAAAATGTTTCATATGAAGCGACAGTACATACTGTAACGTTTATTTTAGGGTCTTTCCATAAATATGTTTTACCGTTTATAAAATGTAAGCACTTCATGTATCTAGTCCCCCCAATTGAAGGTGTCATAGGTGTAAGGACAAATTCACAGTGTATAAAACTTGTAAAATGTATAGTATTTGGTTTCATATTCCTATTTGGTAGTATTTCCTAGCACGCAATGACTACATCAAGCTTGCGACTACAAACTTGTTGGATGCATTTTCAGTGTGTTGGTTTTGTTTTGGATGATGTTGTGCCCAATAGAAATTAATGGTAAATGAGAATCACTTCTATTGTAAATAAAAATGTTTCTGAACAATTTTACATTAATGTGGATGCTACCATGATTACGGATAATCCTGAATGAATCGTGAATAATGATATGAGTGAGAAACATAAAGATCATACCCCCAAAACATTCTAACCTGACTCGGCATCCCCCTTTTCCTTTCTATTCTTTAACGTCTCACCATTACCAATAATAACAGGGGAGGTTATACTTTTTTTTGAGGGGGGTGTGAGGGGTATGATATCGAACTCTCACTCAACGTGATTCAAGATTTAGTCATGATTATCCACAATAATGGTACCATCCACATTAATGTAGAAGCGTTCTATTCTCATTTACAATAAAATAGACTCCCAAATGACAATACATTACTTACCATTCATTTCAATAGACCCTTTCAGGCGTCAGGCAGCCTAGTGGTTAGAGCGTTGGGCCAGTAACCAAAAGGTTGAATCCCTGAGCTGACAAGGTAAAAATCTGCTGTTCTGCACCTGAGCAAGGGAGTTTATTCACTGTTCCCCAGGCACCGAAGACATGAATGTTGATTAAGGCAGCCCTCCGCACCTCTCTGATTCAGAGGGGTTGGGTTAAATGCGGAAGACACATTTCTGTTGAATGCATTCAGTTGTACAACTGACTAGTATCCCCCTTTCCCTCTCTGTGTTTGCAAACATTTTTGCACAAGTGCGATGCGTGCAAATTGGTGGCAGAACAAGGGGGAGTTCTTATCGAACGACAGAAAAAGAAAAGCATCTCTACATGTTGCTTACGAGTGCAATTCACACTACTTTTGGATTATAATTGGACTCGTAGGAATTCCTGCTTAATATGTTTGTGTCATCATCGCAAATCAACTGCATTATACTTTTTTTTTTAAACACTTAAAACTTCAACCAGTAAAATGGCTCTTTGGCTAGCTTTTGCTACAGCATATCATAGAGCGTAAGTATTCTAGCTAACAACTGCTGCATCCAAAATAGATAATTTTGCAAAGACCACAACCAAATATAACCTTAGTGACTGTTCAAGCAAGACAGTGTTTGTTTTTTTGGCTTGCCTGTTTTGCATGTTATTATAACATTAATACGTGTAACATATCAGTTTGGAAACAATGTTTTAAAAATGAACTGTTTCACTGCCAGACAAGGCTCCGCTGATAGACCCTAACAACGTTTTCACCGTTATAGCACAATTAAAGTATTGTGTAGTGGCTTTGATGGCATGCATCCCACATTTTTGTTTTGATTGCATCCCAAGATGTACATGCTAAAATCGCCACTGATTGTAAGCATATGAGAACCCTAAAACGTGATTTTGTTTAGAAGTAATAAAGTAATACATTTAAATATAGGCCAGGTTGAATTGGCGCAGGTGGCGATGACTTTCTTACTGCCGCCAAGAGTCGCGCGCAACTCAAGGGTCTATTGGGCACAACATAATCAGAAACAATGAAAGCAAAGTAGAGTCAAACTTGCGTATTAGGAATATGGGACCAAAGTACTAAACTTTTGACTAGTTTAATACACCATTAGTGAATTTGTGCAAATACTTACTACACCTTCAAAATGGGGGGACAAGAAACATAAAGTACTTTCATTTCTAAACGTTAAAACAGATATGTATGAAAATACCCTCAAATAGAAAGGTCACATTGTGTACTGTCGCTTCATAAAACATTGGATCCCAAGTAAAAAAATGCTATAGTATAGAGTAAAATTAAAACGTTTCAGCCTTACAGTTTCAGCCTTACGAAGGGGAGTGAAAGATAATTCCTTCAGGAAATCATTCCAGAGTAACAGCTAAAAAGCTACATTGACAGGCTGCTTTTCCGACGCCTCCAGATTAGCAGCTCAAATATCTCTATAGGAGAGGATTTCAACATACCTTAGCAGTTGTAATGATGCCCTCTAGCTTGCTAGGGCCTGTGCTCCCACTGAAAAGGCCTTGAGTGTCCCCGTCAACTATCTTGTAGGTGGTGGAACAGGGAGAGGAGTGAGGATCATCTCCATCAGTCACATCCACTTTATTCTCTGGGACTGACACAGTGTACTGCAAAGGAAAGACGCATGATTATAAAGCAACAAAGAGAGGGCAATTCCATTGTGTTTTAAAACAGTTGTAAGGCTTCAATTTGAAATTGTCTTCAGAAATGTGCATACCGAAGGGTTGTCATTGCTGTCCGTTACTGTAATGATGGCTTTGCCAAAGCTGGTAAGGCCATTTCCCTCCATATCGGCAGCTTGGATTGCCAAAGTATATTTGGGAATTTTCTGAAACAAATTAAGTAGCAAATTAAGTCAGGGTCACAAATGTAACGCAAGTAGAATGTACACAATGAATAAATGATTGACAAGACTATTGATTTGAAAAGAGACCAACCTCTCTGTCCAACCCAGGTGCGTTAACCCGAATCCCTCCAGTCACAGGGTTGATGACAAACATGTTGGGGCTTGGTAGTGGAGGCTCCTGACTGAGAATGGTGTATCTGACATCAGAATTGGCAGAGTCCTCCTCATCAGCATCAGTGGCCGTTACCTGCATGACCTCATCACCTGAACAGAGTGAAAATACTTATAGCAAAATATAGCATAATTTTCCTTCAAAAACATCACATCATTAAGTATTGTAAATACTGAGTGTGTGTGAACAACATACCTGGTTTTGATGCTTCAGGAACTGTTCCCGTAAATGGATCTTGTGTAAATACAGGTTTGTTGTCATTCATATCGATGACTTTCACAATGATCTCCATGGGAACCTCAGCTATACCTGCACCCACTGCAACAGAATGGGCTAGGAGCTAGAGAGAAAAGTAACGGCAAACATTACTTTAAAACTACATATAATCAGTTTTCAATTAAGTCAAGGGAAGAAAATTAGGATACGCAAACCGTACAATGTATTGGTCTTTTCTCTCCCTGTCCAAAGTCTGGGTCACATAGAGTATTCCAGAGTTTTTGTCCACAGTGAAGAGTCCCACAGGAGGTAGGTCTGCCCCAGTGCCAGTGATGCTGTACTGGATCTTCACCTCTTTATCATTGCTGGACTTGATCTGGTTTACAAGGATAATAGAATCCACGTCAATGACGAAATGTCCAACACTGATATTAGAGTAATGGAAAAACGCTCCTTAACCTACAAGACACTTACCTGCACCATATTCTTGGGGAACGGGCCTCGGGCATTCTCTGGGATGTTGATGGGAGGAATGACCCAGTCCCTCTTCCTTCTTTTCAGACCTCCTGAAGACTTGGGGAAGTTCAGAACAGGTAGAGACAGACTTGCTCCAGGCTGTGGAATTGAAACAAACCATGAAATATCAAGTCTAGGGTTTTACAAGCACCAAAATACATACATGGAGCATTTTACAGAAACTGCCATCAAACATCATACCTTAACATTAACATTTTTAATTTTAAAACAAAGTTTCAATGACAGAATATTTCCAGCTATTTTGCAATGACCACAACCAAATATAACCTTAGCGACTGTTCAAGCAAGAATCAAAACATCATTGTCAAAACATCATTGTAAGCGTATGAGAACCCCAAAAAGTTATTTTGTATAGAAGTAATACAAATATAAATCTAGGCTATGAGGAATGGGCGCAGAAGGCGATGGCTTTCTCTGCCGCCAAGAGTCGCGTGCAACTGTGTGTGACGTCAGTGTGTCATGAACTGTAAAAGGGTCTATTGGTCACAACACAATCAGAAACAACAAAAACAAAGTAGAGTCAAACTTGATGTAGTCATTGCGTGCTAGGAATACGGGACTAAACTTTTGACTAGTTTAATACACCATTAGTGAATTTGTCCAAATACTTACTACACCTTCAAAATGGGGGGACTAGAAACATAAAGTACTTTCATTTCTAAACGTTAAAACAGATATGTATGAAAATACCATCAAATAAAAAGGTGACATTGTGTACTGTCGCCTCATAAAACATAGGATCTCAAGTAAAAAAAACACAAGTATAGAGTCAAATTAAAACGTTTTAGCGTCACTGTCCAAATAAATACGAAGGGGAGTGAAAATTGCTTCCTCCAGGATACCATTCCAGAAAAGCAGCTAAAAAGCTACATTGACAGGCTGCTTTTGCTGTACCTCCAGTGTAGCAGCTCAAATATATCTACAGGAGAGGATTTGAACATACTTTTACTGTCATAATGGTGCCCTCCAGCTTGCTAGGGCCTGTGCACACATTGAAAAGGCCTTGAGGGTCCCCGTCAACTATCTTGTAGGTGGTGGCCCAGGCAGAGGAGTGAGGCTCATCTCCATCAGTCACTGGCATTTTCACCACCAAGGCATCCACTTTATTCTCTGGGACTGACACGGTGTACTGCAAAGGAGAGACGCATGATTATAAAGCAACAAAGAGAGGGCAATTCCATTGCGTGTTAAAACAGTTGTAAGTCTTCAATTTTAAATTGTCTTCAGAAATGTGCTTACCGAAGGCGTCACAAACTGTGGCGCGTTGTCATTGCTGTCCGTTACTGTAATGATGGCTTTGCCAAAGCTGGTAAGGCCATTTCCCTCCGTATCGGCAGCTTGGATTGCCAAAGTATATTTGGTAAATTTCTGACAAATTAAGTAGAAAATTAAAATCAGAATCACAAGTGTAATGCATGTGGAATATACACAATGAATAAGTGATCGACAAGACTATTGATTTGAAAAGAGACCAACCTCTCTGTCCAACCCAGGTGCGTTAACCCGAATCCCTCCAGTCACAGGGTTGATGACAAACATGTTGGGGCTTGGTAGTGGAGGCTCCTGACTGAGAATGGTGTATCTGACATCAGAATTGGCAGAGCCCTCCTCATCAGTATCAGTGGCCGTTACCTGCATGACCTCATCACCTGAACAGAGTGAGGAAAAAAATCAAATCTGAATCGTCCTGGCATAATCTTCCTTAAAAAAAGAACATTGTTAAGCATCGTAAATACTGAGTGTGTGTGTGAACAACATACCTGGTTTTGATGCCTCATGAACTGTTCCCGTAAATGGATCTTGTGTAAATACAGGTTTGTTGTCATTCATATCGATGACTTTCACAATGATCTCCATGGGATCCTCAGCTATACCTGCACCCACTGCAACAGCATGGGCTAGGAGCTAGAGAGAAAAGTAACGGCAAACATTACTTTAAAACTAAATATAATCCGTTTTCAATTAAGTCAAGGGAAGAAAATTAGGATACGCAAACCGTACAATGTATTGGTCTTTTTTCTCCCTGTCCAAAGTCTGGGTCACATAGAGTATTCCAGAGTTTTTGTCCACAGTGAAGAGTCCCACAGGAGGTAGGTCTGCCCCAGTGCCAGTGATGCTGTACTGGATCTTCACCTCTTTATCATTGCTGGACTTGATCTGGTTTACAAGGATAATAGAATCCACGTCAATGACGAAATGTCCAACGCTGATATTAGAGTAACGGAAAAACGCTCCTTAACCTACAAGACACTTACCTGCACCATATTCTTGGGGAACGGGCCTCGGGCATTCTCTGGGAAGTTGATGGGAGGAATGACCCAGTCCCTCTTCCTTCTTTTCAGACCTCCTGAAGACTTAGGGAAGTTCAGAACAGGTAGAGACAGACTTGCTCCTGGCTGTGGAATTGAAACAAAAACCATCAAATATCAAGTCCATGGTTTTACAAGCACCAAAATACATAGAGCATTTTACAGAAACTGCCATCAAACTTCAATTAACCTGAAAAAAAAAATCTGTTTCAATTACAGAATATTTCCAGCTATACATGTCATTGAAACCCTTCCAGAGATGCAGTTGCCCATCTATCCACTAGAGGACACCATATTCTCATTAATTTAACCAGTCATATACCTTGGGCTGGGTGGTCATCTCATGGTGATTGTGGTGGTGGCCATGTCTGGCCTCATGCAGCACTCTGACTGGAACCGTGAACTTCTTGCCCTTGGAATGGGTAGAGACATAGAACTCCTTATGTCCATTATGCAGAGTCAGCCCCCTCTTCAGTTTCAGCGTCCCGTCGCCATCTACTTTGAAGCGTGAATCCTCGGAGTGAAAGAGAAAGCTGGTACGGATGGTGCAGTCATCAAAAACCACTGCAAGGTCAAAGAGAAAGGTGGTCAGAGGATATCATTTTAAAAATAATATCGCAACCATAATACAAGTGGGCCTAAAAAGTAACCATTGAAAGCAATTCAACAACAGGAGCAGATTTAAAGTACTGTTGCATTCATTTCAAATTCATAACAGGAGCCATATTCCATCAGTGCCTTCTTGAGAGAAACTGATAAGAGCCACCACAGACTCTCTCAGTAAATGTATAAATGGAATACTGGTCATAGTAACGAAGCAGCAAAATGGCCTCCTAAAACACTTAGGCCTAGTCGCCTCATGATCGCAGCTCTGATCTGCTGCAAAGACATTATGCAGGGCTTATTATTTGCACAATGTAAAAACCCACAACATGTCAGACTTGCAAAGGAGTAAATTGACCCATATCCTCATGTAACTATTAACATGACATGTATAACTAGTACTGTGCAACTTAGAACAATATACAATGTACTAGGTGGAGATTAAGCTGTCATGGTATACAAGTAGTCTACTAGAATCATCCTGTGTGGACAGAGAGCAGAGTTGACTTGCCCAGCCCTGGGTTGAGACTCAAGGACAGGCAGGCAGCAACATCTGGTTTCACATGACTACTATAAACATTCTGAGGCATAGACCTAGCTCTACAAAGAGGTCTGAATGTATCATTATGCTCCTATTAGCTTACAAAAGAAGTTGATTGAGTATTTTTATTTTTTTAAACAAATCAATACACCTCTTTCCAGCCTAATGAACTGGCTAAATGTTATGCAGAAATTGTGCAATGACACACAAAACAAGAAATGTGTGGTTGAGAAAGATATGGAAGTGTGGTTTTCAGAAGTAAAACTGAACTGGATGAATGCCACAGTACCCACTTCTGCTTTCTGCTCATTCTATTGATACAGTGGCTTGCTAAAGTATTCACCCCCTTGGCATTTTTCCTATTTTGCCACCTTACAACATGGAATTAAAATGTTTTTTTAGGGGGTTTGATTTACACAACATGCCTACCGCTTTCAAAATGCTAAATATTTTTTTTTGTAAAACAAAGAAGAAATGAGACAAAAAAAAACAGAACTTGTTGAAATCAAATCAATCAAATCAAATTTTATTTGTCACATACACATGGTTAGCAGATGTTAATGCGAGTGTAACGAAATGCTTGTGCTTCTAGTTCCGACAATGCAGTAATAATCAACAAGTAATCTAGCTAACAATTCCAAAACTACTACCTTATAAACACAAGTGTAAGGGGATAAAGAATATGTACATAAAGATATATGAATGACAGAGCGGCATAGGCAAGATACAGTAGATGGTATTGAGTGCAGTATATACATATGAGATGAGTATGTAAACAAAGTGGCATAGTTAAAGTGGCTAGTGATACATGTATTACATAAAGATGCAGTAGATGATATAGAGTACAGTATATACATATACATATGAGATGAATAATGTAGGGTATGTAAACATTATATTAGGTAGCATTGTTTAAAGTGGCTAGTGATATATTTTACATCATTTCCCATCAATTCCCATTATTAAAGTGGCTGGAGTTGAGTCAGTGTTTTGGCAGCAGCCACTCAATATTAGTGGTGGCTGTTTAACAGTCTGATGGCCTTGAGATAGAAGCTGTTTTTCAGTCTCTCGGTCCCAGCTTTGATGCACCTGTACTGACCTCGCCTTCTGGATAATAGTGGGGTGAACAGGCAGTGGCTCGGGTGGTTGTTGTCCTTGATGATCTTTATGACCTTCCTGTGACATCGGGTGGTGTAATTGTCCTGGAGGGCAGGTAGTTTGCCCCCGGTGATGCGTTGTGCAGACCTCACTACCCTCTGGAGAGCCTTACGTTTGTGGGCGGAGCAGTTGCCGTACCAGGCGGTGATACAGCCCGACAGGATGCTCTCGATTGTGCATCTGTAGAAGTTTGTGAGTGCTTTTGGTGACAAGCCGAATTTCTTCAGCCTCCTGAGGTTGAAGAGGCGCTGCTGCGCCTTCTTCACGATGCTGTCTGTGTGGGTGGACCAATTAAGTTTGTCTGTGATGTGTACGCCGAGGAACTTAAAACTTACTACCCTCTCCACTACTGTTCCATCGATGTGGATAGTGGGGTGTTCCCTCTGCTGTTTCCTGAAGTCCACAATCATCTCCTTAGTTTTGTTGACGTTGAGTGTGAGGTTATTTTCCTGACACCACACTCCGAGGGCCCTCACCTCCTCCCTGTAGGCCGTCTCGTCGTTGTTGGTAATCAAGCCTACCACTGTTGTGTCGTCCGCAAACTTGATGATTGAGTTGGAGGCGTGCGTGGCAACACAGTCGTGGGTGAACAGGGAGTACAGGAGAGGGCTCAGAACGCACCCTTGTGGGGCCCCAGTGTTGAGGATCAGCGGGGTGGAAATGTTGTTGCCTACCCTCACCACCTGGGGGCGGCCCGTCAGGAAGTCCAGTACCCAGTTGCACAGGGCGGGTCGAGACCCAGGGTCTCGAGCTTGATGATGAGCTTGGAGGGCACTATGGTGTTAAATGCAGAGCTGTAGTCGATGAACAGCATTCTCACATAGGTATTCCTCTTGTCCAGATGGGTTAGGGCAGTGTGCAGTGTGGTTGAGATTGCATCGTCTGTGGACCTATTTGGGCGGTAAGCAAATTGGAGTGGGTCTAGGGTGTCAGGTAGGGTGGAGGTGATATGGTCCTTGACTAGTCTCTCAAAGCACTTCATGATGACGGAGTGAGTGCTACGGGGCGGTAGTCGTTTAGCTCAGTTACCTTAGCTTTCTTGGGAACAGGAACAATGGTGGCCCTCTTGAAGCATGTGGGAACAACAGACTGGGATAGGGATTGATTGAATATGTCCGTAAACACACCAGCCAGCTGGTCTGCGCATGCTCTGAGGGCGCGGCTGGGGATGCCGTTTGGGCCTGCAGCCTTGCGAGGGTTGACACGTTTAAACGTTTTCCTCACGTCGGCTGCAGTGTAGGAGAGTCCGCATGTTTTAGTTGCGGGCCGTGTCAGTGGCACAATCAGGTGAACAGAAGGACTTGAGTACCTGTATGTTGTTATGATCACACCACGTCACGTTAACCATGAAGCATACGCCCCCGCCCCTCTTCTTACCAGAAATATGTTTGTTTCTGTCTGTGCGATGCGTGGAGAAACCAGCTGGCTGCACCGACTCCGATAGCATCTCTCCAGTGAGCCATGTTTCCGTGAAGCGAAAAACGTTACAGTCTCTGATGTCCCTCTGGAATGCTACCCTTGCTCGGATTTCATCAACCTTGTTGTCAAGAGACTGGACATTGGCGAGAAGAATGCTAGGGAGTGGTGCACGATGTGCCCGTCTCCGGAGTCTGACCAGAAGACCGCTCTGGTTCTTCTCGACTGTATGTAATGAAACCCAAGATGACCTGGGGTACCAATGTAAGAAATAACACGTAAAAAAACAAAAAACTGCTAAGTTTCCTAGGAACGCGAAGCGAGGCGGCCATCTCTGTCGGCGCCGGAAGTTAGCGTGCATAACTATTCACCCCCCCCCCAAAGTCATTACTTTGTCGAGCCACCTTTTGCAGCAATTACAGCTGCAAGTGTCTTGGGGTATGTCTCTATAAGCTTGGCACATCTAGCCACTGGGATTTTTGCCCATTATTCAAGGCAAAACTGCTCCAGCTCCTTCAAGTTGGATGGGTTCCACTGGTGTACAGCAATCTTTAAGTCATACCACAAATTTTCAATTGGATTTAGGTCTGGGCTTTGACTGGCCATTCCAAGATATTTAAAGGTTTAAAACCACTCAAGTGTTTCTTTAGCAGTATGCTTAGGGTCATTGTCCTGCTGGAAGGTGAATCGCCATCCCAGTCTCAAATCTCTGGAAGACTGAAACAGGTTTCCCTCAAGAATTTCCCTGTATTTAGCGCCATCCGTCATTCTTTCAATTATGACCAGTTTCCCAGTCCCTGCCGATGATAAACATCCCCACAGCATGAGGCTGCCACCACCATGCTTCACTGTGGAGATGGTGTTCTTGGGGTGATGAGAGATGTTGGGTTTGCACCAGACATAGCGTTCTCCTTGATGGCCAAAAAGCTCAATTTTAGTCTCATCTGACCAGAGTACCTTCTTCCATATGTTTGGGGAGCCTCCCCCATGCCTTTTGGCGAACACTAAATGTGTTCGCTTATTTTTTTCTTTAAGCAATGGCTTGTTTCTGGTCACTCTTCCGTAAAGCCCAGCTCTGTGGAGTGCACGGCTTGAAGTAGCCCTATGGACAGATACTCAAATCTCCACTGTGGAGCTTTGCAGCTCCTTCAGGGTTATCTTTGGTCTCTTTGTTGCCTCTGATTAATGTCCTACTTGCCTGGTCTGTGAGTTCTGGTGGGCGGCCCTCTCTTGGCAGATTTGTTGTGGTGCCATTTTTTTTAAATCATGGATTTAATGGTGTTCCTTGGGATGTTCAAAGTTTCTGATTTTTTTTTCAAAACCCAACCCTGATCTGTACTTTGTCCCAGACCTGTTTGGAGAGCTCCTTGGTCTTCATGGTGCCACTTGCTTGGTGGTGCTCCTTGCTTATTGGACCCAGGTGGACTTTAAATAATTATGTGACTTCTGAAGGTAATTGGTTGCACCATATCTTATTTAGGGGCTTCATAGCAAGGGGAGGGGGGGGGGGGATACATATGCACGCACCACTTTTCATTTATATATTTTTTTTCCTTCAATTTTTTGAAACAAGTAATTTTCACCAATTTGGACTATTTTGCATATGTCCATTACATGAAATCCAAATAAAAATCAATTTAAATTAAAGGTTGTCATGCAATATAAGAAAAATGCCAAGGGGACGAATACTTTTGCAAGGCACTGTAGTTAGGTACTAGAGAATCAGGTAGGTAGAGGTACAGCGACTACCACTCTTTTGGCAAGATGGTGGTTGTCACCAAAGTTTTGAACAAATTAAAGAAAGATGTAGGTGGTAAAGCTGAAGTCCAGAGCAACAAATAATCAGGCCCCCTGTCACAAACACATTTGTTTTACAACTGGCTGTCTCGTTGTTGTTGCTAAATCAGGCCTAACACTGTTGTGTCGTCTGCAAACTTGATTGATTGAGTTGGAGATGTGCATGGCCACACAGTCATGGGTGAACAGGAAGTTCAGGAGGGGGATAAATGTAGATTACAGTGACTCATAGGCGACGTTGTTGCCGGTGATGTCTGGTGAGGACCTGCCTTACAACAGGCCTAGAAGCCCTCAGTCCAGTCTCTCTCAACCTATTGCGGACAGTCTGAGCACTGATGGAGGGATTGTGCGTTCCTGGTGTAACTCAGACAGTTGTTCTTGCCATCCTGTACCTGTCCTGTAGGTGTGATGTTTGGATGTACCGATCCTGTGCAGGTGTTGTTTCACGTGGTCTGCCATTGTGAGGACGATCAGCTGCCCCGTCCTGTCTCCCTGTAGCGCTGTCTTAGGCGTCTCACTGTACGGACATTGCAATTTATTGCCCTGGCCACATCTTCAGTCATCCTTGCAGCATGCCTAAGGCACATTCACGCAGATGAGCAGGGATCCTGATCATCTTTCTTTTGGTGTTTTACAGAGTCAGTAGAAAGGCCTCTTTAGTGTCCTAAGTTTTTATAATTGTGACCTTAATTGCCTACCATCTGTAAGCGTCTTAATAACCGTTCCACAGGTGCATGTTTATTAATTATTTATGGTTCATTGAACAAGCATGGGAAACAGTGTTTAAACCCTTTACAATGAAGATCTGTGAAGTTATTTGGATTTTTATGAATTATCTTTGAAAGACAGGTTCCTGAAAAAGGGACGTTTCTTTTTTTTGCTGAGTTTATATGTTTGATTTCTACGACATTCTAAAAAGGTTTGTATCGTTCACAACTAAGTTACCAAATAACTCTAAATCTAGCGTATAGGACTGGTTTCAAATGATCACTTTTATGCCTAACATAGCCAATTCATATGCGACAATCGGTCCAGAATGGGAAAAGTATCCTTTCTATTTTATTCAGCTGAGCTCAATTACACTCACCAGTTTATTAGGTAAATCTAGCACCAGGTCAGACCCCCTTTTCTTCCAGAACAGCATGAATTATTAGGGGGAATTTTTTGTTGAAGGTTCAAATAGATATTTCCCAGTCGGAGCTCGTTTTTTTCCCCAAGTTTTGAACACACTGAAGTCTGAGATTTCCGAGTTCCCAGTTGTTTTGAACGCGATGTTAGCACAAGACAGGGCAAAAATGTATGACAGTTAGGAAGCTACCATTAGTTAGTTCTTACCTTTTCCAAGACTCCGGCCACTTCGTAAGTGATTTCTTTCCACTTTGAAAATGTACATTTCTGAATTGAAACCTGGAAGACATTTTGACTCCTCCGACAACCCTGGTTTGAACGCCTTACAAAAGGAAAAAAGAAAATAAACAGTTTTATTATTTATAATCAACTGCACAAGGTCATAAAATAAATATTCACCAGATTTCCATAGAAATGCAATTATACTATCACAATGACCATATTACAGGCACATATTTCCCTCAGATTACACAGACCCACAAAGAATTCTAAAACAAATCCAATTGTGATAAACTCCCATATCTATTGGGTGAAATACCAGTGTGCCATCACAGCAGCAATATTTGTGACCTGTTGCCACAAGAAAAGGGCAACCAGTGAAGAACACCAATGTAAATACAACCTTTATTTATTTATTTTCCCATTTGTACTTTAACTATTTGCAAATCATTACAACATTGTATATAGACATAATAATTTGGAACTTGTAAGTGTAATGTTAACAGTTAATTTTTTATTGTTTATTTAAACTTTTGTTTAGTATCTATTTCACTTGCTTTGGCAATGTAAACATATGTTTCCCATGCCAATAAAGCCCCTTAAATTGAAATTGAACTGTATTCCCAGGTAAATGGCATAGCCTACATTGTGTTACTTTTAAAGTAGAATTAAAAAACTCTTACCTGGAGAAATAATATTAATACACCCAGCTCCACAAACCAAAATGCCCCCATTTGTTTTCAATAATTTCTGGACAGTCGTTCCACCAAGAGGTAAAAAGTAATCAGTTTACGAGTAGAGGGGAAACGTCTCTCTCGTTCAAATCTATTCTTTCTGGGTTGTCGCTTAAATAAGAAAAATGAGCTTCAGGAGGTAGTGATGTATGCAGGCAGGAGACCTCGCCCACCCGCTCGCTCTAAATTTGGGCATGGAAGAAAAACGGCTCCTTATACCCGCACCTATGAAACACAGGTAAATTGTCATAATCCAGAAACCCACAGCAGGGTCCTATGTGCCAAATTATTACACAATAATGTGAGAATTCCAATCGTGAGGAAAAGCACTGATGAGGAAGAATGGGTTCAGGATCAAACACGGTGTCAGTCATTCCATTTCATGATCAAAGTCGTTTAAAATAAAACACAGTCAGCAACACTGACAATAATTTGTCAAAAGACTGCATGATCCTAAAGCATGTTCAGTTGGAGAATGAGACTGGGACACTTTATTAAAAACAACCCAAATTCAAAAAAACATCATAGTACTTGAATAATATCTCACTTTTACTCCTCAACGCTCATGCTGCTGTACTGTAGTTTATTTGGCTGCCCTACACAACTAAACATAATCATAATGAGTAGCTTAAACATCTCCAGTCAGCAGAACATATCAGTAATAAAATGGTGTATTGTAGATGGGCTTTACCACCTGAGGTTTTCTGTGGATCCGATTGGCTACAAATACCGGTAAAATTGCATCAGTAAGTCCTCCATCCATCCTCTTTATCACATCTCCATCATCCTCACCTCAGACATGGTGGCAGAACAACATTACAGACCCAGCAGCCTTGTGAAGCAATGGTTGAATGACGTGAGTTGACTCATAAGTCTATGGTGTCACCTTGTAGAACTAAATGCGTCCTATAGACCTAGTCTTCGGTAGTAAGTAACCTATATAATATCAATCAAATTATTAAGATATGGAGAGACCCGGCCTGTTGGAGAAAATAAAGTGCTTGAGGGTTCCAAAGAGAAGGGAAACTATGACATGCAAGATATTTCTTTATCCATCCAGTCAGTGACCTTAGAGTACAGAGAATATTGTGGATCATGAGTTTCAAATGTAATCAGTTCATGACCCACATCCAAACATCACTTCCTTCACTTTAAAGGCTTTGATCTACAATATTGGTATGCATTGCTAGCCAGGATAATCATAACCTCCAAAGTAGTTTTTGTCACACCCTGATCTGTTTCACCTGTCTTTGTGTTTGTCTCCACCCCCCACCAGGTGTCTTTCATCTCCCCCATTAGACCCTGTGTATTTATACCGGAGTTCTGTTTGTCTGTTGCCAGTTTGTTTTGTTCACCAAGCCTAACAGCTTTTTCCCCCTTGCTCCGGTCTGTTTCTAGTTTTCATGGTTTTGACCATTCTGCCTGCTCTGACCCTGCCTGCCGTCCTGTACCTTGTCCCACCACACTGGATTATTGACCTCTGCCTGCCCTGACCCAGAGACTGCCTGCCGTTCTGTACCTTTTGGACTCTGATCTGGATTACTGACCTTTGCCTGCCCTTGACCTGTTGTTTTGCCTGCCCCCTGTTCTAGTAATAAACATTTGTTATTTCGATACTGTCTGGTAGGCCACCAAAGCGATGACGCACAAAGGCCAGGGTGCGACGGGAGCCCGGGTGGCAGGCAAGCCTAGAGGAGTGGGCCACTCAAGGACCAAGGAGCGGACAGTGCCAGGCACAAACATCCAGTTATCTGCCCATCTCCAAATGGGTCAGATCAGCTTTGCAGTAAATAACTTCAGCCAGACCCCCTTTCACCCGCAGAGGGGTACGAAGGGAGCTGGTGGCAGGTGACAGCTCACGCCCTGCTGTAAATCAAGGACAGAACATTCAGCTCTCTCCCTCTC
This sequence comes from Oncorhynchus mykiss, assembly GCF_057628025.1. NCBI lineage: Eukaryota > Metazoa > Chordata > Actinopteri > Salmoniformes > Salmonidae > Oncorhynchus > Oncorhynchus mykiss. The sequence goes on along the minus strand of NC_143027.1, from coordinate 62,226,341 downwards.
CAAATTAACCCGAGGAATTTGCCTTTGTTTCACAGATTTTCCCTCCAAAACTCTAACACGTTTTAAAGCGAATACTGGAACAATATTTCTAATATAGAACGAGGGGAATGGTCAGAGGCGACCTAAAAGAACACGGATGTCGGGCTGGTTGTTATTTTGTGATGTCATTAAAAAAGATTAAAGGAAATACTGTATACATACTACATGTATGAAGTTTCCATCCTCTGTTGTGCATGAAATATAAAAACATTTTGTTAAGAGGGACATGATTTTAGGAGCCATAAAAGATACGATTTGCATAACTTTGTACAAGTGACAAGCCTTGCCCTTAATGTGGTCAGAGAGTGTCAGTTTGACGAACCACCCCTTTTGAAGAACTGTATAAAATGAGGGGTTAAGAGTTAAACTCTTGAGTGTAGGGGGCAGTATTTTGATGTTTGGATGAAAAATGTACCCAAATATAACTGCCTATTTCTCAGGCCCAGAATCTAGAATATGCATACAATTGTCAGATTACGATAGAAAACACTAAAGTTTCCAAAACTGTCAAAATATTGTCTGAGAGGATAACATAACTGATATTGCAGGCGAAAACCTGAGGATAATCCAATCAGGAAGTACCGTTTTTCCTGAAACCTCTGTTCCATTGCATGCCTTCCCTCCATTTAAAGGCATATCAACCAGATTCATTTTCCTATGGTTTCCACATGGTGTGAACAGACTTTAGATATAGTTTCAGGCTTTTATTCTGAAAAAATGTGCGAGAAAGATCACATTGCGTCATTGGATGGCTGGGTGCCAGCAGTGTTTTGCATGCGTGAGCAGCTTGGAGCAGACATTTTCTCTCTCACTCCTATTGAAAAAGCTATGGTCCGGTTGAAATATTATCGATTATTTATTGTAAAAACCACCTGAGGATTGATTATAAAAAAACGTTTGTCATGTTTCTACAAACTTTACGGATACTATTTGGAATTTTCGTCTGCCCCGTTGTGACCGCTCGGGCCTGTGGATTTCTGAACATAACGCGCCAACCAAATGGAGGTTTTTGGATTTTAAAATAATCATTATGGAACAAAAGGAACATTTATTGTGTAACTGGGAGTCTCGTGAGTGCAAACATCCGAAGATCATCAAAGGTAGGCAATTCATTTTTATTGCTTTTCTGACTTTCGTGACCAATCTACTTTGCTGATAGCTGTTTTTAATGTTTTGTCTACTGAGAGCTATCCTCACATAAACTCTTGGATAGCTTTATTGAAATATGACAACGCCAGGTAGATTAATAAACTAAGCTGTGTTTTGCTACATTGCACTTGTGATTTCATGAAAATGTTATATTTTTAGGAATTTAATTTGAATTTGGCGCTCTGCAATTCAGCGGATGTTGACGAAAATGATCCCGCTAACGGGATGGGTGCGCCAAGAAGTTAACATATCAGACCAGAGAGGCGTGTAGCTGTAGCTCACATCCAAAAGTGATTTGAACTCTGAAATCTGAACACGAGGTAGAGACGATAAAGTCACCTCCCGGACAAATCACTGGTACGGCTGATTAGCTGTCCTAAGTAAAGTACCTAGAAAAATGTATTTAAGTTTCTAATGTATTATTTAAGTATTTAAGTGTCTAATGTATTAAGTGTATATGTTTATGTTACCATTTAGTTTGCTAGTAAATAAATAATTAAACCAATTTGTGTAGTACTGAATCAAAAGGCCGGAGGTTACGACTGTTCAGAACGATATGAGGTTATGATTAATAAGTTGTTTATAGATGAAATAAGTAAAGACCTTTAATTTGGGAGATGGTAACTACAGTGGGGCAAAAAAGTATTTAGTCAGCCACCAATTGTGCAAGTTCTCCCACTTAAAAAGATGAGTGAGGCCTGTAATTTTCATCATAGGTACACTTCAACTATGACAGACAAAATGAGAAGAAAAAAAATCCAGAAAATCACATTGTAGGATTTTTAATGAATTTAATTGCAAATTATGGTGGAAAATATCGTCGCCTAAATGGTCGCCTACAAAGATTTCTGGCTCTCACAGACCTATAACTTATTCTTTAAGAGGCGCCTCTGTGTTCCACTTGTTACCTGTGTTAATGGCACCTGTTTGAACTTGTTATCAGTATAAAAGACACCTGTCCACAACCTCAAACAGTCACACTCCAAACTCCACTATGGCCAAGACCAAAGAGCTGTCAAAGGACACCAGAAACAAAATTGTAGACCTGGTGCAGGTAAGAAGAAGACTGAATCTGCAATAGGTAAGCAGCTTGGTTTGAAGAAATCAACTGTGGGAGCAATTATTAGGAAATGGAAGACATACAAGACCACTAATAATCTCCCTCGATCTAGGGCTCCACGCAACCCCCCCCCCCCCCCCCCCCCCCCCCCCGGAACCACACGGGGGGACCTAGTGAATGACCTGCAGAGAGCTGGGACCAAAGTAACAAAGCCTACCATCAGCAACACACTACGCCGCCAGGGACTCAAATCCTGCAGTGCCAGACGTGTCCCCCTGCTTAAGCCAGTACATGTCCAGGCCCGTCTGAAGTTTGCTAGAGAGCATTTGGATGATCCAGAAGAAGATTGGGAGAATGTCATATGGTCAGATGAAACCAAAATATAACTTTTTGGTAAAAACTCAACTCGTCGTGTTTGGAGGACAAAGAATGCTGAGTTGCATCCAAAGAACACCATACCTACTGTGAAGCATGGGGAAAGTATTCGGCCCCCTTGAACCTTTTGCCACATTTCAGGCTTCAAACATAAAGATATAAAACTGTATTTTTTTGTGAAGAATCAACAACAAGTGGGACACAATCATGAAGTGGAACGACATTTATTGGATATTTCAAACTTTTTTAACAAATCAAAAACTGAACAATTGGGCGTGATTGTGTCCCACTTGTTGTTGATTCTTCACAAAAAATACAGTTTTATATCTTTATGTTTGAAGCCTGAAATGTGGCAAAAGGTCGCAAAGTTCAAGGGGGCCGAATACTTTCGCAAGGCACTGTATGCCTAAGCAATGTACTTGCAGAAGGAGCTGTCTTCTACTGGCACGGTGGGCTTTTTCTGCTGTAATGTTGCATGCCAATACTGGCTATACTTGCAGAAAGTTGTGCAGGCATGTCCAGAGTTAGAGGAGCTTCTAAAAATGCACCCCCTCCGTTCTGCATGTGAATGGGTGGAATTGCCACCTTGCATGTCTAAGATAAACACTCTGTTGTTATGCAGAAACACTAAGTTCCTCTCACTGGTATTGTCATGGCCTGCCTAAGTCTAGGACCCTCATGGGCATGGAAGTGTATGTGTAGAATATGACTGTAGTCAGATTCCGCCCCCCCAGCGTCTTCTCTCTTCAACTGCTGACCTTATCTCAAGTTGAGTCCACATCCCTCATTGTCCTAGTTCCACAGAAACTGGCCTGCCTTATCAGGAACTGAAACCAAACTGCTCCCCTTTGCCTCCTTCCTTAGAAATATTCATATTCAGCAATAACATGTTTGAACAGAATATGAACTTCATGCACATCCCCCTGTCTTACTCAGTAACTTTCCATACCCAAAGTTCCTACTCACCCTTCATTGACCCCTAAAATATACATTTCTTATACCTGTAAAGTAATCAATACTTTCTAATATGATGATAGGAATTAGTATATTTCAAGCCAGAATCCAACAGGTAGAAAAGTGAATGTTTCTCGGACTCAACTTCATAATTGCATTGATGTCAGTGGAGTCATGTTTGTAATTTGCCCTGTTTGACAGCCACACTTCAGACAGGGCAGACGGAGCATCTCCAGAAGAGGATTGTGGGGCTTTACCTCAGTGTGAAACAGAGGAAACACTACCTCTACCGTTTGACAATGAATTAAGCACTAACAGCTGTGTGTGTTTCAAACGATTACATAGTATGAATGTATTATTGATGTAATAAAGTGTTGGTGCAGCATGTTGTAAGTTGCTACCCCTTGCAACATTGTAAGTACAAAATCTTTCTAATTTGATATTGAGTGGAAGGTAATGGTGCCCAACCCATATAAACTCAGCAAAAAAAGAAACTTTCATCCCTTTCATCCCTTTCAGAAACATCCCTGTCTTTCAAAGATAATTCATAATAATCCAAATAACTTCACAGATCTTCATTGTAAAGTGTTTAAACACTGTCTCCATGCTTGTTCAATGAACCATAAACAATTAATGAACATGCACCTGTGGAACGGTCATTAAGACGCTTACAGACGGTAGGCAATTAAGGTCACAGTTATGAAAACCTAGGACACTAAAGAGGCCTTTCCACTGACCACTGAGAGAGAGCCAGGATCTCAATGCCATTGAGCACGTCTGGGACCTGTTGGATCGGAGGGTGAGGGCTAGGGCCATTCCCCCCAGAAATGTCCAGGAACTTGCAGGTGCCTTGGTGTAAGAGTGGGGTAACATCTCACAGCAAGAATTGGTAAATCTGGTACAGTCCATGAGGAGGAGATGCACTGCTGTACTTAATGCAGCACGTGGCCACACCAGCTACTGACTGTTACTTTTGATCCCCCTTTGGTCAGGGACACATTATTCAATTTCTTAGTCAGACGTCTGTGGAACTTGTTCAGTTTGTCTCAGTTGTTGAATCTTATGTTCATACAAATATTTACACTTGTTAAGTTTGCTGAAAAATAAAACGAAGTTGACAGTGAGTCTTTTTTTGCTGTGTTTAATTCACACTGCATCCTACACCATCATGTGTCCCGTTAAAGCTCAGTGGCTGATGAAGAAAAATAACGTAGCATGACTATTTATAGCAGCATATGATTTAATAGTTGTTTCACCCTAATGAATTGATGTCAACTGATATACTCATGGTAAAAATATATATAATTTTACATTAGAAAGTGTTATGGGATTTTTTATGAATAATGACTAAATGAGGTATAACTATAACTGGCAAGAATTCTACCCTGTCTTTCTTGTAGTGTTAAATAATGTTTGTTCATTAGGAAGGGGTTATATGGCATGGACCTAGGAAGAAATGAATGTATGTGGGGGTAGAAAGAGAACGGAGAGGCACATTAACCTATGTTTGAACCGACCTGGCTGTATATCTGCGGAGATAGGACAGGGAGAGCCCCTCCAGAGCTCTAGTATCTGGGGGAGCCTGGAACTGTCAGCTGAGTGGTTATAATCTGTGGTGAGACTCATGAGAAAGTCCCTATGTTGGTGTGTATGTATGTGCGTAGGTTAGGATGGTTTAAAAGGAATGTAATGTGTAAACTAGAGAGCTCTCGCAAATAAATCGGGATCTGATCAATTGTGAGCTGGGAATTCTGTCTGTTTTATTTAAGACCAGAACTTTACAACCTCTGGGTATCAGACAGATGAACATAAATTGGAATCTATGAACATTGATTACAAAATTACTGTAGCCTACTAAGAGGCACCTGGTGCAAAGCTGATTGATATACAGTGCAAGAAAAAGTGTGAACCCTTTGTTAATTACCTGGATTTCTGCATAAATTGATCAAACTTGATCTAACCTTCATCTAAGTCACAACAATAGACAGTGTGCTTAAACTAATAACACAAATAGTTTTTCTCGTCTACATTGAAAAAATAATTTAAAAATTCAGTGGAGGTTGGAAAAAGTATGTGAACCCCTAGGCTAATGACTTCTCCAAAAGCTAATTGGAGTCAGCTAACCTGGAGTCCAATGAATGAGAATATTGGAGATGTTGGTTAGAGTTGCCCTGCCCTACACAACTCACAAAATTTGAGTTTGCTCTTCACAAGAAGCATTGCCTGATGTGAACCATGCCTCGAACAAAAGAGATCTCAGAAGACCTAAGATTAAGAATTGTTGACTTGCATAAAGCTGGAAAGGGTTACAAAAATTCTAAAAGCCTTGATGTTCATCAGTCCACATTAAGACAAATGGTCTATAAATGGAGAAAGTTCAGCACTGTTGCTACTCTCCCTAGGCGTGGCTGTCCTGCAATGATGACTGCAAGAGCACAATGAGGTGAAGAATCCTAGAGTGTCAGCTTAAGACTTACAGAAATCTCTGGAACATGCTAACATCTCTGTTGACGAGTCTACGATACGTAAAACACTAAACAATAAAGGTGTTCACGGGAGAACACCACGGGAGAAGACACTGCTGCGCAAAAAAAAACAATTTCTGCACGTCTGAAGTTCGCAAAAGAGGACCTGGCTTGACACTACTTGACACCACAGCACTACTGGAAATGTATTCTGTGGACAGATGAAACTAAAGTTAAGTTGTTTGGAAGGAACACACCATGTGTTGAGAAATTACTTTTTTTAAGAGGCACAGCACACCAACATGAAAACCTCACCCCAACTGTAAAGTATGGTGGAGGGAGCATCATGGTTTGGGTCTACTTTGCTGCCTCAGGGCTTGGACAGCTTGCTAGCATCAACGGAAAAATAATTCCCAAGTTTATCAAGACTTTTTGCAGGAGAATATAAGGCTGTCTGCCAATTGAGGGTCAACAGAAGTTGGGTGACGCAACAGGACAACGACCCAAAACAGAAGTAAATCAACAGAATGGCTTCAGAAGAAAATACATCTTATGGAGTGGCCTAGTCAGTCCTGACCTCAACCCGATTGAGATGGTGGCATGACCTCAAGAGAGCGGTTCACACCAGACGTCATAAGAATATTGCTGAACTGGAAGTTTTGTAAAGAGGATTGATCCAAAATTCCTCCTGATCGTTGTGCAGGTCTGATCCGCAACTACAGAAAACGTTTGGCCAATAAATAAACTTGCTACACTGTCAGATCTAATTAAAATGGTAATACACAAGTGTTTCTTCTATTATATGCAGAGTAATAGTTTTTTCTTAAGTTCGGTGCGAAATTAAACAAATTAATTATATGGCCAGTTCCGGTACTATGGAATCATTGTCCATCACTCACAGCACACCACTTAAATCATGTGTCAAATAATTTAAAGATTATTTCCATGTGCTTACACAATTGATATTATTGATTGATGAGAACCTCACAAGTGTCTTCTTGTCCAGTGACTGGACTTAACTGTCCCTCCAGTCTGACGCAAGCCACCTGTGAGAACATTTGATGTTTTAGTGCAGTGTTATGAAGGGGAGATACATACATATCCTAAAGTCAACTAAATCAATTAGACAGCTAACAAGACACCTTAGAAAATAATGAGAAATAATATTTTAGCAGGATGGCTGAAATAGTTCAGTTGGGAGAGCGTTAGACTGAAGATCAAAAGGTCCCTGGTTCGATCCCGGGTTTCGGCAAGTGTTTATTTTGCGAGACTTCTAAATTTGGCCTGAAACACAGGTTCAAAGGGTACATTTAGTTGGGAGATTATGGGTTGGACAAAACCCTGAACTCTCCTCAACTCCTCCACCCTTTCTCCGTGACCCAACCTATACTCAGAGGATTTCATATTATTCTGTATGTATATCAAAGGTACTCCATTTAATATGATATGTTACATTTCATATTGTATGTATTATTAGGAATGTCCATCATCCATTTCAGATGATATGAATTACAATTTGTATGATGTTAAGAATTTCCAAAACGTACAATACATTACAAATTAGCAACATGTACAATATGTTAAGATTTTGCTAAACGTATGATATGCTACGAATTCCAATTTGTCTTTCACGTCTGACTCAATTTGTTTTAATGACATTACACATTTATTTTGGGATCCAACACTGTAAACGTAATTTAAACTTTTTCAAAAGAAGGCGAGAGAGGACACAGAAGAGAGGACGCAGGACTTGAGCAAATCTAATTGAGAAAAGGCCAACAGAGGAGTGGCCGTCCCGACTCGATAGCCTTCTCCCAGAGAGGAAGCACAAGAGTATCCTCCTACCTGAGTCCTTCGCAGAAGAGTTTTGAGATCCGCTACACCCCCTATGAATCAGCTGTTTTTTACTGGGAGGAGAAAAGCATGCAAATATTTAAAAACAATATGCTACATATCCTTTTATCGATAAAATGTCTAGCACAACTAGCTACTGTACATGTATTTGTACTACTTTACACATTTAATTTGTGATTAATCCCATGTAGCCTAAATGTAATTTGCATAATGATGCTTGAGTGAAGGAGTCTCATTTCCTTCAAGCACATTTGTTTCCACATTTCCTGCTCTCCTTGATAGATGATCGGAATAGTTTGTCACATTATCATCAAAATAATCTGTCAGCCCCAATATTTCCATACTAAGCTGAAATCATTGTGTGATTTTATATTAGGCCTTTGTTTTGTCACACCCAGCTAGCTAAAATTAGATACTTTGAAATTACTTCACCAACGCTACAGCTAGCTAGCTGTTGATATTGAATACACATGCACTTACTTATGCTTGTGTGTTGTGTGTTCTAATGTGCTGAGCAAGTTGAGATGTTAGCTAAAGGTTAAACACTATTAATTTAATGTTCCAACTAAACATCCGATCTGCTCACTGTGATTAAATGTTACATGTTATAGTCATAATTACAAATAGCAGATATGAAGCGGCCCACCTTCAAAAAGTTGCCAGATGGGAGCCTTGTCCTGAAAGACACCAGCCTTTATCCGTTGTATGTGCCCTCAACACCTGTGCCCTGCTGGGCCTCTGTCCGAGCCCTCGAGGCCTGTGTCTGGCTGGGCGTTACCCTAAACCTAAGCTAGCCCTTTAATCTAACCCTTACCATAAACCTTCAACCTAACTCCTAACCTTAACCCTAACCTTTATTCCTAACCCCTAGCTAATGTTAGCCAGCTAGCTAACATTTCTAACTTTTGCATGATTGTAATTCGTAACATATCATTTGAAATGGATGATATGCATCCAAAAAACAATACCAAATAGATGTATCAGATTTACGTACAGAATAATATGAAATGCTCTGAGACCATGTTGCTGTCTGTGATCTCCACATGTGTGCCCGGTTGGGCTTCTGTCCATGCTCCATGACTATGCTCGGCTGTCCCTCAGTCAGCCCCCAGTCCTCCTTACTATTTTTTAAGCTTATACAGCATCATTTTTCATGTATTTATTACTCAACAGTATTCTCTCCTTCTTCTTAATTCACTCACAAAAGCCCTTATCTGTCACGCCCTGACCTTAGAGAGACGTTTTATTTCTCTATGTGGTTAGGTCAGGGTGTGATGTGTGGTGGGCATTCTATGTTTTCTGTTTGTATGTTTTTGCCGGGTATGGTTCTCAATCAGGGACAGCTGTCTATAGTTGTCTCTGATTGGGAATCATTCTTAGGCAGCCTGTTTTGCCACCTTAGTTGTGGGTAGTTGACTTTGTTAGTGGCCTGTATAGCCCTAGTAAGCGGTGTGGTGTTGGTTCTTGTTTTTGTTTGCGACATTCAAAATAAAAAGAAATGTACGCTCACAACGCTGCACCTTGGTCCGGTCATTTCCCTGATGACGTTCGTGACATTATCTGAATGCTCTAATCACATTTTGATCTATTAATGTCAGTCTTTGAATGCTCCATTGTATAAACTACACCGAATAATAATATAAACGCAACATGCAACAATTTCAAAGATTTTACTGAGTTACAGTTCATATAAGGAAATCAGTCAATGTAAATAAATTCATTAGGCCCTAATCCATGGATTTCACATGACTAAGAATACAGATATGCATCTGGTCACAGATACCTTTAAAAAAAAAGGTAGGAGCATGGATCTGAAAATCAGTCAGTATCTGGGGTGACCACCGTTTGCCTCATGCAGTGCGACACATCTCCTTTGCATAGAGTTGATCAGGCTGTGGCCTGTGGAATGTTGTCACACTACTCTTTAATGGCTGTGTGAAGTTACTGGATATTGGCGGGAACTGTAACACGTTGTCGTACACGTTGATCCAGAGCATCCCATACATGCTAAATGGTGACATGTCTGGTGAGTATGCAGGCCATGGAAGACCTGGGACATTTTCAGCTTCCAGGAATGGTGTACAGATTCTTACGAATCTGTCCCCTCCACCTATTACCAGATAGACTGAAGATCTAAAGGTCCCTGGTTGGGTTTCGGCAGGAACAGTTTTTGCGAGAGGTCTACATTTGGTTCGTGACATTCATAAAAAATAACGTGTGCGTGATTACTCCATCCAGGTGGAGGCATTTGTCATTCGCTGTTGGAGAAAGATTAATAGAAAATAAGGTGGCTGAAATAGCTCAGTTGGGAGAGCGTTAGACTGAAGATCTAAAGGTCCCTGGTTCGATCCCGGGTTTCGGCAGGAACAGTTTTTGCGAGAGGTCTACATTTGGTTCGTGACATTAAGGAGCCGATAAGATCTTCATTGTATACACCATAAGCTCGTCCCTTCCACCTATTACCAGATAGCAGAGTGGCGCAGCGGAAGCGTGCTGGGCCCATAACCCAGAGGTCGATGGATCGAAACCATCCTCTGCTATGTATTTTACATGTGGACAATTCGGCGAAGACAAAAACAGATCATAAGATAATATAAAAAGCCTTTATGCAATAGAAATGATACCTACCATACAGTTAAGATTTGACAAAATAAAAGGATACGTTTGTTTTCAAAGAATGCGTTAAAATTGTATTTGTAAGCAATACTATAACTTATATAATATATCAACTATAAAGTATGAATGGGTGAGTTAGACCACATTAATATTGCGTCATCCTGAAGGGTAAGTGCAAATTTGATGAATCATGATCATGATCTGTCACGCCCTGACCTTAGAGAGCCGTTTTATTTCTCTATGTGGTTAGGTCAGGGTGTGATGTGTGGTGGGCATTCTATGTTTTCTGTTTGTATGTTTTTGCCGGGTATGGTTCTCAATCAGGGACAGCTGTCTATAGTTGTCTCTGATTGGGAATCATTCTTAGGCAGCCTGTTTTGCCACCTTAGTTGTGGGTAGTTGACTTTGTTAGTGGCCTGTATAGCCCTAGTAAGCGGTGTGGTGTTGGTTCTTGTTTTTGTTTGCGACATTCAAAATAAAAAGAAATGTACGCTCACAACGCTGCACCTTGGTCCGGTCATTTCCCTGATGACGTTCGTGACATTATCTGAATGCTCTAATCACATTTTGATCTATTAATGTCAGTCTTTGAATGCTCCATTGTATAAACTACACCGAATAATAATATAAACGCAACATGCAACAATTTCAAAGATTTTACTGAGTTACAGTTCATATAAGGAAATCAGTCAATGTAAATAAATTCATTAGGCCCTAATCCATGGATTTCACATGACTAAGAATACAGATATGCATCTGGTCACAGATACCTTTAAAAAAAAAGGTAGGAGCATGGATCTGAAAATCAGTCAGTATCTGGGGTGACCACCGTTTGCCTCATGCAGTGCGACACATCTCCTTTGCATAGAGTTGATCAGGCTGTGGCCTGTGGAATGTTGTCACACTACTCTTTAATGGCTGTGTGAAGTTACTGGATATTGGCGGGAACTGTAACACGTTGTCGTACACGTTGATCCAGAGCATCCCATACATGCTAAATGGTGACATGTCTGGTGAGTATGCAGGCCATGGAAGACCTGGGACATTTTCAGCTTCCAGGAATGGTGTACAGATTCTTACGACATGGGACCCTGAATTATCATGCTGAAACATGAGGTGATAGCGGCAGATGATTGGCATGAAAATGTTGGCTTATGGTAGAGAAATAGCTCAGTTGGGAGAGTGTTAGACTGAAGATCTAAAGGTCCCTGGTTCGATCCCGGGTTTCGGCAGGAACAGTTTTTGCGAGAGGTCTACATTTGGTTCGTGACATTAAGGAGCCGATAAGATCTTCATTGTATACACCATAAGCTCGTCCCCTCCACCTATTACCAGATAGCAGAGTGGCGCAGCGGAAGCGTGCTGGGCCCATAACCCAGAGGTCGATGGATCGAAACCATCCTCTGCTATATATTTTACATGAGGACAATTCGGCGAAGACAAAAACAGATCATAAGATAATATAACAAGCCTTTATGCAATAGAAATGATACCTACCATACAGTTAAGATTTGACAAAATAAAAGGATACGTTTGTTTTCAAAGAATGCGTTAAAATTGTATTTGTAAGCAATACTATAACTTATATAATATATCAACTATAAAGTATGAATGGGTGAGTTAGACCACATTAATATTGCGTCATCCTGAAGGGTAAGTGCAAATTTGATGTGTTCACCCTCTCATGGACAATGGATAAAATAACACGTCATTTTATCTGAGTAGTTCTAGAACTTCCATTACACATTGAGAGCCTGTGTCTGTTAGGAAGAAGACTCCAGATCAACTGAGGCTCATTTTCGTAGCTGTCGTCAGTAATTGGGTTAGCCTAATTTGAACAAAAATTCTAATTGAAAGTATGTGTGAGTTTGTCAGGGGACCAGCAGGTGGACGCTTCAAAAATAACGTGTGCGTGATTACTCCATCCATGTGGAGGCATTTGTCACTCGCTGTTGGAGCCGATAAGATTTTCATTGTATACACCATAAGCTCGTCCCCTCCACCTATTACCAGATAGCAGAGTGGCGCAGCGGAAGCGTGCTGGGCCCATAACCCAGAGGTCGATGGATCGAAACCATCCTCTGCTATGTATTTTACATGTGGACAATTCGGCGAAGACAAAAACAGATTATAAGATAATATAAAAAGCCTTTATGCAATAGAAATGATACCTACCATACAGTTAAGATTTGACAAAATAAAAGGATACGTTTGTTTTCAAAGAATGCGTTAAAATTGTATTTGTAAGCAATACTTATATAATATATCAACTATAAAGTATGAATGGGTGAGTTAGACCACATTAATATTGCGTCATCCTGAAGGGTAGGTGCAAATTTGATGTGTTCACTACCACCCTCTCATGGACAATGGATAAAATAACACGTCATTTTATCTGAGTAGTTCTAGAACTTCCATTACACATTGAGAGCCTGTGTCTGTTAGGAAGAAGACTCCAGATCAACTGAGGCTCATTTGCGTAGCTGTCGTTAGTAATTGGGTTAGCCTAATTTGAACAAAAATTCTAATTGAAAGTATGTGTGAGTTTGTCAGGGGACCAGCAGGTGGACGCTTCAAAAATAACGTGTGCGTGATTACTCCATCCATGTGGAGGCATTTGTCACTCGCTGTTGGAGAAAGATTAATAGAAAATAATCATGATCCTAAAGTCAGCAGAATACACCAGACAGCCAACCACACCACAACCACTTTAAGGTGGCCGAAATAGCTCAGTTGAGAGAGCGTTAGACTGAAGATCAAAAGGTCCCTGGTTCGATCCCGGGTTCCGGCAGGAACAGTTTTTGCGAGAGGTCTACATTTGGTTCGTGACATTAAGGAGCCGATGAGATCTTCATTGTATACACCATAAGCTCGTCCCCTCCACCTATTAACAGATAGACTGAAGATCTAAAGGTCCCTGGTTCGATCCCGGGTTTCGGCAGGAACAGTTTTTGCGAGAGGTCTACAATAGTTCAGTTGGGAGAGCGTTAGACTGAAGATCAAAAGGTCCCTGGTTCGTTCCCGGGTTTCGGCAAGTGTTTATTTTGCGAGACTTCTAAATTTGGCCTGAAACACAGGTTCAAAGGGTACATTTAGTTGGGAGATTATGGGTTGGACAAAACCCTGAACTCTCCTCAACTCCTCCACCCTTTCTCCGTGACCCAACCTATACTCAGAGGATTTCATATTATTCTGTATGTATATCAAAGATACTCCATTTAATATGATATGTTACATTTCATATTGTATGTATTATTTAGGAATGTCCATCATCCATTTCATATGATATGAATTACAATTTGTATGATGTTAAGAATTTCCAAAACGTACAATACATTACAAATTAGCAACATGTACAATATGTTAAGATTTTGCTAAACGTATGATATGCTACGAATTCCAATTTGTCTTTCACGTCTGACTCAATTTGTTTTAATGACATTACACATTTATTTTGGGATCCAACACTGTAAACGTAATTTAAACTTTTTCAAAAGAAGGCGAGAGAGGACACAGAAGAGAGGACGCAGGACTTGAGCAAATCTAATTGAGAAAAGGCCAACAGAGGAGTGGCCGTCCCGACTCGATAGCCTTCTCCCAGAGAGGAAGCACAAGAGTATCCTCCTACCTGAGTCCTTCGCAGAAGAGTTTTGAGATCCGCTACACCCCCTATGAATCAGCTGTTTTTTACTGGGAGGAGAAAAGCATGCAAATATTTAAAAACAATATGCTACATATCCTTTTATCGATAAAATGTCTAGCACAACTAGCTACTGTACATGTATTTGTACTACTTTACACATTTAATTTGTGATTAATCCCATGTAGCCTAAATGTAATTTGCATAATGATGCTTGAGTGAAGGAGTCTCATTTCCTTCAAGCACATTTGTTTCCACATTTCCTGCTCTCCTTGATAGATGATCGGAATAGTTTGTCACATTATCATCAAAATAATCTGTCAGCCCCAATATTTCCATACTAAGCTGAAATCATTGTGTGATTTTATATTAGGCCTTTGTTTTGTCACACCCAGCTAGCTAAAATTAGATACTTTGAAATTACTTCACCAACGCTACAGCTAGCTAGCTGTTGATATTGAATACACATGCACTTACTTATGCTTGTGTGTTGTGTGTTCTAATGTGCTGAGCAAGTTGAGATGTTAGCTAAAGGTTAAACACTATTAATTTAATGTTCCAACTAAACATCCGATCTGCTCACTGTGATTAAATGTTACATGTTATAGTCATAATTACAAATAGCAGATATGAAGCGGCCCACCTTCAAAAAGTTGCCAGATGGGAGCCTTGTCCTGAAAGACACCAGCCTTTATCCGTTGTATGTGCCCTCAACACCTGTGCCCTGCTGGGCCTCTGTCCGAGCCCTCGAGGCCTGTGTCTGGCTGGGCGTTACCCTAAACCTAAGCTAGCCCTTTAATCTAACCCTTACCATAAACCTTCAACCTAACTCCTAACCTTAACCCTAACCTTTATTCCTAACCCCTAGCTAATGTTAGCCAGCTAGCTAACATTTGTAACTTTTGCATGATTGTAATTCGTAACATATCATTTGAAATGGATGATATGCATCCAAAAAACAATACCAAATAGATGTATCAGATTTACGTACAGAATAATATGAAATGCTCTGAGACCATGTTGCTGTCTGTGATCTCCACATGTGTGCCCGGTTGGGCTTCTGTCCATGCTCCATGACTATGCTCGGCTGTCCCTCAGTCAGCCCCCAGTCCTCCTTAGTATTTTTTAAGCTTATACAGCATCATTTTTCATGTATTTATTACTCAACAGTATTCTCTCCTTCTTCTTAATTCACTCACAAAAGCCCTTATCTGTCACGCCCTGACCTTAGAGAGCCGTTTTATTTCTCTATGTGGTTAGGTCAGGGTGTGATGTGTGGTGGGCATTCTATGTTTTCTGTTTGTATGTTTTTGCCGGGTATGGTTCTCAATCAGGGACAGCTGTCTATAGTTGTCTCTGATTGGGAATCATTCTTAGGCACCCTGTTTTGCCACCTTAGTTGTGGGTAGTTGACTTTGTTAGTGGCCTGTATAGCCCTAGTAAGCGGTGTGGTGTTGGTTCTTGTTTTTGTTTGCGACATTCAAAATAAAAAGAAATGTACGCTCACAACGCTGCACCTTGGTCCGGTCATTTCCCTGATGACGTTCGTGACATTATCTGAATGCTCTAATCACATTTTGATCTATTAATGTCAGTCTTTGAATGCTCCATTGTATAAACTACACCGAATAATAATATAAACGCAACATGCAACAATTTCAAAGATTTTACTGAGTTACAGTTCATATAAGGAAATCAGTCAATGTAAATAAATTCATTAGGCCCTAATCCATGGATTTCACATGACTAAGAATACAGATATGCATCTGGTCACAGATACCTTTAAAAAAAAAGGTAGGAGCATGGATCTGAAAATCAGTCAGTATCTGGGGTGACCACCGTTTGCCTCATGCAGTGCGACACATCTCCTTTGCATAGAGTTGATCAGGCTGTGGCCTGTGGAATGTTGTCACACTACTCTTTAATGGCTGTGTGAAGTTATTGGATATTGGCGGGAACTGTAACACGTTGTCGTACACGTTGATCCAGAGCATCCCATACATGCTAAATGGTGACATGTCTGGTGAGTATGCAGGCCATGGAAGACCTGGGACATTTTCAGCTTCCAGGAATGGTGTACAGATTCTTACGAATCTGTCCCCTCCACCTATTACCAGATAGACTGAAGATCTAAAGGTCCCTGGTTGGGTTTCGGCAGGAACAGTTTTTGCGAGAGGTCTACATTTGGTTCGTGACATTCATAAAAAATAACGTGTGCGTGATTACTCCATCCAGGTGGAGGCATTTGTCATTCGCTGTTGGAGAAAGATTAATAGAAAATAAGGTGGCCGAAATAGCTCAGTTGGGAGAGCGTTAGACTGAAGATCTAAAGGTCCCTGGTTCGATCCCGGGTTTCGGCAGGAACAGTTTTTGCGAGAGGTCTACATTTGGTTCGTGACATTAAGGAGCCGATAAGATCTTCATTGTATACACCATAAGCTCGTCCCCTCCACCTATTACCAGATAGCAGAGTGGCGCAGCGGAAGCGTGCTGGGCCCATAACCCAGAGGTCGATGGATCGAAACCATCCTCTGCTATGTATTTTACATGTGGACAATTCGGCGAAGACAAAAACAGATTATAAGATAATATAAAAAGCCTTTATGCAATAGAAATGATACCTACCATACAGTTAAGATTTGACAAAATAAAAGGATACGTTTGTTTTCAAAGAATGCGTTAAAATTGTATTTGTAAGCAATACTTATATAATATATCAACTATAAAGTATGAATGGGTGAGTTAGACCACATTAATATTGCGTCATCCTGAAGGGTAGGTGCAAATTTGATGTGTTCACTACCACCCTCTCATGGACAATGGATAAAATAACACGTCATTTTATCTGAGTAGTTCTAGAACTTCCATTACACATTGAGAGCCTGTGTCTGTTAGGAAGAAGACTCCAGATCAACTGAGGCTCATTTGCGTAGCTGTCGTTAGTAATTGGGTTAGCCTAATTTGAACAAAAATTCTAATTGAAAGTATGTGTGAGTTTGTCAGGGGACCAGCAGGTGGACGCTTCAAAAATAACGTGTGCGTGATTACTCCATCCATGTGGAGGCATTTGTCACTCGCTGTTGGAGAAAGATTCATAGAAAATAATCATGATCCTAAAGTCAGCAGAATACACCAGACAGCCAACCACACCACAACCACTTTAAGGTGGCCGAAATAGCTCAGTTGGGAGAGCGTTAGACTGAAGATCTAAAGGTCCCTGGTTCGATCCCGGGTTCCGGCAGGAACATTTTTTGCGAGAGGTCTACATTTGGTTCGTGACATTAAGGAGCCGATAAGATCTTCATTGTATACACCATAAGCTCGTCCCCTCCACCTATTAACAGATAGACTGAAGATCTAAAGGTCCCTGGTTCGATCCCGGGTTTCGGCAGGAACAGTTTTTGCGAGAGGTCTACAATAGTTCAGTTGGGAGAGCGTTAGACTGAAGATCAAAAGGTCCCTGGTTCGTTCCCGGGTTTCGGCAAGTGTTTATTTTGCGAGACTTCTAAATTTGGCCTGAAACACAGGTTCAAAGGGTACATTTAGTTGGGAGATTATGGGTTGGACAAAACCCTGAACTCTCCTCAACTCCTCCACCCTTTCTCCGTGACCCAACCTATACTCAGAGGATTTCATATTATTCTGTATGTATATCAAAGATACTCCATTTAATATGATATGTTACATTTCATATTGTATGTATTATTAGGAATGTCCATCATCCATTTCAGATGATATGAATTACAATTTGTATGATGTTAAGAATTTCCAAAACGTACAATACATTACAAATTAGCAACATGTACAATATGTTAAGATTTTGCTAAACGTATGATATGCTACGAATTCCAATTTGTCTTTCACGTCTGACTCAATTTGTTTTAATGACATTACACATTTATTTTGGGATCCAACACTGTAAACGTAATTTAAACTTTTTCAAAAGAAGGCGAGAGAGGACACAGAAGAGAGG
The DNA here is from genome assembly GCF_057628025.1 of Oncorhynchus mykiss. Taxonomy (NCBI): domain Eukaryota; kingdom Metazoa; phylum Chordata; class Actinopteri; order Salmoniformes; family Salmonidae; genus Oncorhynchus; species Oncorhynchus mykiss. The sequence continues at coordinate 62,208,216 of NC_143027.1, read as the reverse complement.
ACGCAGGACTTGAGCAAATCTAATTGAGAAAAGGCCAACAGAGGAGTGGCCGTCCCGACTCGATAGCCTTCTCCCAGAGAGGAAGCACAAGAGTATCCTCCTACCTGAGTCCTTCGCAGAAGAGTTTTGAGATCCGCTACACCCCCTATGAATCAGCTGTTTTTTACTGGGAGGAGAAAAGCATGCAAATATTTAAAAACAATATGCTACATATCCTTTTATCGATAAAATGTCTAGCACAACTAGCTACTGTACATGTATTTGTACTACTTTACACATTTAATTTGTGATTAATCCCATGTAGCCTAAATGTAATTTGCATAATGATGCTTGAGTGAAGGAGTCTCATTTCCTTCAAGCACATTTGTTTCCACATTTCCTGCTCTCCTTGATAGATGATCGGAATAGTTTGTCACATTATCATCAAAATAATCTGTCAGCCCCAATATTTCCATACTAAGCTGAAATCATTGTGTGATTTTATATTAGGCCTTTGTTTTGTCACACCCAGCTAGCTAAAATTAGATACTTTGAAATTACTTCACCAACGCTACAGCTAGCTAGCTGTTGATATTGAATACACATGCACTTACTTATGCTTGTGTGTTGTGTGTTCTAATGTGCTGAGCAAGTTGAGATGTTAGCTAAAGGTTAAACACTATTAATTTAATGTTCCAACTAAACATCCGATCTGCTCACTGTGATTAAATGTTACATGTTATAGTCATAATTACAAATAGCAGATATGAAGCGGCCCACCTTCAAAAAGTTGCCAGATGGGAGCCTTGTCCTGAAAGACACCAGCCTTTATCCGTTGTATGTGCCCTCAACACCTGTGCCCTGCTGGGCCTCTGTCCGAGCCCTCGAGGCCTGTGTCTGGCTGGGCGTTACCCTAAACCTAAGCTAGCCCTTTAATCTAACCCTTACCATAAACCTTCAACCTAACTCCTAACCTTAACCCTAACCTTTATTCCTAACCCCTAGCTAATGTTAGCCAGCTAGCTAACATTTCTAACTTTTGCATGATTGTAATTCGTAACATATCATTTGAAATGGATGATATGCATCCAAAAAACAATACCAAATAGATGTATCAGATTTACGTACAGAATAATATGAAATGCTCTGAGACCATGTTGCTGTCTGTGATCTCCACATGTGTGCCCGGTTGGGCTTCTGTCCATGCTCCATGACTATGCTCGGCTGTCCCTCAGTCAGCCCCCAGTCCTCCTTACTATTTTTTAAGCTTATACAGCATCATTTTTCATGTATTTATTACTCAACAGTATTCTCTCCTTCTTCTTAATTCACTCACAAAAGCCCTTATCTGTCACGCCCTGACCTTAGAGAGCCGTTTTATTTCTCTATGTGGTTAGGTCAGGGTGTGATGTGTGGTGGGCATTCTATGTTTTCTGTTTGTATGTTTTTGCCGGGTATGGTTCTCAATCAGGGACAGCTGTCTATAGTTGTCTCTGATTGGGAATCATTCTTAGGCAGCCTGTTTTGCCACCTTAGTTGTGGGTAGTTGACTTTGTTAGTGGCCTGTATAGCCCTAGTAAGCGGTGTGGTGTTGGTTCTTGTTTTTGTTTGCGACATTCAAAATAAAAAGAAATGTACGCTCACAACGCTGCACCTTGGTCCGGTCATTTCCCTGATGACGTTCGTGACATTATCTGAATGCTCTAATCACATTTTGATCTATTAATGTCAGTCTTTGAATGCTCCATTGTATAAACTACACCGAATAATAATATAAACGCAACATGCAACAATTTCAAAGATTTTACTGAGTTACAGTTCATATAAGGAAATCAGTCAATGTAAATAAATTCATTAGGCCCTAATCCATGGATTTCACATGACTAAGAATACAGATATGCATCTGGTCACAGATACCTTTAAAAAAAAAGGTAGGAGCATGGATCTGAAAATCAGTCAGTATCTGGGGTGACCACCGTTTGCCTCATGCAGTGCGACACATCTCCTTTGCATAGAGTTGATCAGGCTGTGGCCTGTGGAATGTTGTCACACTACTCTTTAATGGCTGTGTGAAGTTACTGGATATTGGCGGGAACTGTAACACGTTGTCGTACACGTTGATCCAGAGCATCCCATACATGCTAAATGGTGACATGTCTGGTGAGTATGCAGGCCATGGAAGACCTGGGACATTTTCAGCTTCCAGGAATGGTGTACAGATTCTTACGAATCTGTCCCCTCCACCTATTACCAGATAGACTGAAGATCTAAAGGTCCCTGGTTGGGTTTCGGCAGGAACAGTTTTTGCGAGAGGTCTACATTTGGTTCGTGACATTCATAAAAAATAACGTGTGCGTGATTACTCCATCCAGGTGGAGGCATTTGTCATTCGCTGTTGGAGAAAGATTAATAGAAAATAAGGTGGCTGAAATAGCTCAGTTGGGAGAGCGTTAGACTGAAGATCTAAAGGTCCCTGGTTCGATCCCGGGTTTCGGCAGGAACAGTTTTTGCGAGAGGTCTACATTTGGTTCGTGACATTAAGGAGCCGATAAGATCTTCATTGTATACACCATAAGCTCGTCCCTTCCACCTATTACCAGATAGCAGAGTGGCGCAGCGGAAGCGTGCTGGGCCCATAACCCAGAGGTCGATGGATCGAAACCATCCTCTGCTATGTATTTTACATGTGGACAATTCGGCGAAGACAAAAACAGATCATAAGATAATATAAAAAGCCTTTATGCAATAGAAATGATACCTACCATACAGTTAAGATTTGACAAAATAAAAGGATACGTTTGTTTTCAAAGAATGCGTTAAAATTGTATTTGTAAGCAATACTATAACTTATATAATATATCAACTATAAAGTATGAATGGGTGAGTTAGACCACATTAATATTGCGTCATCCTGAAGGGTAAGTGCAAATTTGATGAATCATGATCATGATCTGTCACGCCCTGACCTTAGAGAGCCGTTTTATTTCTCTATGTGGTTAGGTCAGGGTGTGATGTGTGGTGGGCATTCTATGTTTTCTGTTTGTATGTTTTTGCCGGGTATGGTTCTCAATCAGGGACAGCTGTCTATAGTTGTCTCTGATTGGGAATCATTCTTAGGCAGCCTGTTTTGCCACCTTAGTTGTGGGTAGTTGACTTTGTTAGTGGCCTGTATAGCCCTAGTAAGCGGTGTGGTGTTGGTTCTTGTTTTTGTTTGCGACATTCAAAATAAAAAGAAATGTACGCTCACAACGCTGCACCTTGGTCCGGTCATTTCCCTGATGACGTTCGTGACATTATCTGAATGCTCTAATCACATTTTGATCTATTAATGTCAGTCTTTGAATGCTCCATTGTATAAACTACACCGAATAATAATATAAACGCAACATGCAACAATTTCAAAGATTTTACTGAGTTACAGTTCATATAAGGAAATCAGTCAATGTAAATAAATTCATTAGGCCCTAATCCATGGATTTCACATGACTAAGAATACAGATATGCATCTGGTCACAGATACCTTTAAAAAAAAAGGTAGGAGCATGGATCTGAAAATCAGTCAGTATCTGAGGTGACCACCGTTTGCCTCATGCAGTGCGACACATCTCCTTTGCATAGAGTTGATCAGGCTGTGGCCTGTGGAATGTTGTCACACTACTCTTTAATGGCTGTGTGAAGTTACTGGATATTGGCGGGAACTGTAACACGTTGTCGTACACGTTGATCCAGAGCATCCCATACATGCTAAATGGTGACATGTCTGGTGAGTATGCAGGCCATGGAAGACCTGGGACATTTTCAGCTTCCAGGAATGGTGTACAGATTCTTACGACATGGGACCCTGAATTATCATGCTGAAACATGAGGTGATAGCGGCAGATGATTGGCATGAAAATGTTGGCTTATGGTAGAGAAATAGCTCAGTTGGGAGAGTGTTAGACTGAAGATCTAAAGGTCCCTGGTTCGATCCCGGGTTTCGGCAGGAACAGTTTTTGCGAGAGGTCTACATTTGGTTCGTGACATTAAGGAGCCGATAAGATCTTCATTGTATACACCATAAGCTCGTCCCCTCCACCTATTACCAGATAGCAGAGTGGCGCAGCGGAAGCGTGCTGGGCCCATAACCCAGAGGTCGATGGATCGAAACCATCCTCTGCTATATATTTTACATGAGGACAATTCGGCGAAGACAAAAACAGATCATAAGATAATATAACAAGCCTTTATGCAATAGAAATGATACCTACCATACAGTTAAGATTTGACAAAATAAAAGGATACGTTTGTTTTCAAAGAATGCGTTAAAATTGTATTTGTAAGCAATACTATAACTTATATAATATATCAACTATAAAGTATGAATGGGTGAGTTAGACCACATTAATATTGCGTCATCCTGAAGGGTAAGTGCAAATTTGATGTGTTCACCCTCTCATGGACAATGGATAAAATAACACGTCATTTTATCTGAGTAGTTCTAGAACTTCCATTACACATTGAGAGCCTGTGTCTGTTAGGAAGAAGACTCCAGATCAACTGAGGCTCATTTTCGTAGCTGTCGTCAGTAATTGGGTTAGCCTAATTTGAACAAAAATTCTAATTGAAAGTATGTGTGAGTTTGTCAGGGGACCAGCAGGTGGACGCTTCAAAAATAACGTGTGCGTGATTACTCCATCCATGTGGAGGCATTTGTCACTCGCTGTTGGAGCCGATAAGATCTTCATTGTATACACCATAAGCTCGTCCCCTCCACCTATTACCAGATAGCAGAGTGGCGCAGCGGAAGCGTGCTGGGCCCATAACCCAGAGGTCGATGGATCGAAACCATCCTCTGCTATGTATTTTACATGTGGACAATTCGGCGAAGACAAAAACAGATTATAAGATAATATAAAAAGCCTTTATGCAATAGAAATGATACCTACCATACAGTTAAGATTTGACAAAATAAAAGGATACGTTTGTTTTCAAAGAATGCGTTAAAATTGTATTTGTAAGCAATACTTATATAATATATCAACTATAAAGTATGAATGGGTGAGTTAGACCACATTAATATTGCGTCATCCTGAAGGGTAGGTGCAAATTTGATGTGTTCACTACCACCCTCTCATGGACAATGGATAAAATAACACGTCATTTTATCTGAGTAGTTCTAGAACTTCCATTACACATTGAGAGCCTGTGTCTGTTAGGAAGAAGACTCCAGATCAACTGAGGCTCATTTGCGTAGCTGTCGTTAGTAATTGGGTTAGCCTAATTTGAACAAAAATTCTAATTGAAAGTATGTGTGAGTTTGTCAGGGGACCAGCAGGTGGACGCTTCAAAAATAACGTGTGCGTGATTACTCCATCCATGTGGAGGCATTTGTCACTCGCTGTTGGAGAAAGATTAATAGAAAATAATCATGATCCTAAAGTCAGCAGAATACACCAGACAGCCAACCACACCACAACCACTTTAAGGTGGCCGAAATAGCTCAGTTGAGAGAGCGTTAGACTGAAGATCTAAAGGTCCCTGGTTCGATCCCGGGTTCCGGCAGGAACAGTTTTTGCGAGAGGTCTACATTTGGTTCGTGACATTAAGGAGCCGATAAGATCTTCATTGTATACACCATAAGCTCGTCCCCTCCACCTATTAACAGATAGACTGAAGATCTAAAGGTCCCTGGTTCGATCCCGGGTTTCGGCAGGAACAGTTTTTGCGAGAGGTCTACAATAGTTCAGTTGGGAGAGCGTTAGACTGAAGATCAAAAGGTCCCTGGTTCGTTCCCGGGTTTCGGCAAGTGTTTATTTTGCGAGACTTCTAAATTTGGCCTGAAACACAGGTTCAAAGGGTACATTTAGTTGGGAGATTATGGGTTGGACAAAACCCTGAACTCTCCTCAACTCCTCCACCCTTTCTCCGTGACCCAACCTATACTCAGAGGATTTCATATTATTCTGTATGTATATCAAAGATACTCCATTTAATATGATATGTTACATTTCATATTGTATGTATTATTAGGAATGTCCATCATCCATTTCAGATGATATGAATTACAATTTGTATGATGTTAAGAATTTCCAAAACGTACAATACATTACAAATTAGCAACATGTACAATATGTTAAGATTTTGCTAAACGTATGATATGCTACGAATTCCAATTTGTCTTTCACGTCTGACTCAATTTGTTTTAATGACATTACACATTTATTTTGGGATCCAACACTGTAAACGTAATTTAAACTTTTTCAAAAGAAGGCGAGAGAGGACACAGAAGAGAGGACGCAGGACTTGAGCAAATCTAATTGAGAAAAGGCCAACAGAGGAGTGGCCGTCCCGACTCGATAGCCTTCTCCCAGAGAGGAAGCACAAGAGTATCCTCCTACCTGAGTCCTTCGCAGAAGAGTTTTGAGATCCGCTACACCCCCTATGAATCAGCTGTTTTTTACTGGGAGGAGAAAAGCATGCAAATATTTAAAAACAATATGCTACATATCCTTTTATCGATAAAATGTCTAGCACAACTAGCTACTGTACATGTATTTGTACTACTTTACACATTTAATTTGTGATTAATCCCATGTAGCCTAAATGTAATTTGCATAATGATGCTTGAGTGAAGGAGTCTCATTTCCTTCAAGCACATTTGTTTCCACATTTCCTGCTCTCCTTGATAGATGATCGGAATAGTTTGTCACATTATCATCAAAATAATCTGTCAGCCCCAATATTTCCATACTAAGCTGAAATCATTGTGTGATTTTATATTAGGCCTTTGTTTTGTCACACCCAGCTAGCTAAAATTAGATACTTTGAAATTACTTCACCAACGCTACAGCTAGCTAGCTGTTGATATTGAATACACATGCACTTACTTATGCTTGTGTGTTGTGTGTTCTAATGTGCTGAGCAAGTTGAGATGTTAGCTAAAGGTTAAACACTATTAATTTAATGTTCCAACTAAACATCCGATCTGCTCACTGTGATTAAATGTTACATGTTATAGTCATAATTACAAATAGCAGATATGAAGCGGCCCACCTTCAAAAAGTTGCCAGATGGGAGCCTTGTCCTGAAAGACACCAGCCTTTATCCGTTGTATGTGCCCTCAACACCTGTGCCCTGCTGGGCCTCTGTCCGAGCCCTCGAGGCCTGTGTCTGGCTGGGCGTTACCCTAAACCTAAGCTAGCCCTTTAATCTAACCCTTACCATAAACCTTCAACCTAACTCCTAACCTTAACCCTAACCTTTATTCCTAACCCCTAGCTAATGTTAGCCAGCTAGCTAACATTTCTAACTTTTGCATGATTGTAATTCGTAACATATCATTTGAAATGGATGATATGCATCCAAAAAACAATACCAAATAGATGTATCAGATTTACGTACAGAATAATATGAAATGCTCTGAGACCATGTTGCTGTCTGTGATCTCCACATGTGTGCCCGGTTGGGCTTCTGTCCATGCTCCATGACTATGCTCGGCTGTCCCTCAGTCAGCCCCCAGTCCTCCTTAGTATTTTTTAAGCTTATACAGCATCATTTTTCATGTATTTATTACTCAACAGTATTCTCTCCTTCTTCTTAATTCACTCACAAAAGCCCTTATCTGTCACGCCCTGACCTTAGAGAGCCGTTTTATTTCTCTATGTGGTTAGGTCAGGGTGTGATGTGTGGTGGGCATTCTATGTTTTCTGTTTGTATGTTTTTGCCGGGTATGGTTCTCAATCAGGGACAGCTGTCTATAGTTGTCTCTGATTGGGAATCATTCTTAGGCACCCTGTTTTGCCACCTTAGTTGTGGGTAGTTGACTTTGTTAGTGGCCTGTATAGCCCTAGTAAGCGGTGTGGTGTTGGTTCTTGTTTTTGTTTGCGACATTCAAAATAAAAAGAAATGTACGCTCACAACGCTGCACCTTGGTCCGGTCATTTCCCTGATGACGTTCGTGACATTATCTGAATGCTCTAATCACATTTTGATCTATTAATGTCAGTCTTTGAATGCTCCATTGTATAAACTACACCGAATAATAATATAAACGCAACATGCAACAATTTCAAAGATTTTACTGAGTTACAGTTCATATAAGGAAATCAGTCAATGTAAATAAATTCATTAGGCCCTAATCCATGGATTTCACATGACTAAGAATACAGATATGCATGTGGTCACAGATACCTTTAAAAAAAAAGGTAGGAGCATGGATCTGAAAATCAGTCAGTATCTGGGGTGACCACCGTTTGCCTCATGCAGTGCGACACATCTCCTTTGCATAGAGTTGATCAGGCTGTGGCCTGTGGAATGTTGTCACACTACTCTTTAATGGCTGTGTGAAGTTATTGGATATTGGCGGGAACTGTAACACGTTGTCGTACACGTTGATCCAGAGCATCCCATACATGCTAAATGGTGACATGTCTGGTGAGTATGCAGGCCATGGAAGACCTGGGACATTTTCAGCTTCCAGGAATGGTGTACAGATTCTTACGAATCTGTCCCCTCCACCTATTACCAGATAGACTGAAGATCTAAAGGTCCCTGGTTGGGTTTCGGCAGGAACAGTTTTTGCGAGAGGTCTACATTTGGTTCGTGACATTCATAAAAAATAACGTGTGCGTGATTACTCCATCCAGGTGGAGGCATTTGTCATTCGCTGTTGGAGAAAGATTAATAGAAAATAAGGTGGCCGAAATAGCTCAGTTGGGAGAGCGTTAGACTGAAGATCTAAAGGTCCCTGGTTCGATCCCGGGTTTCGGCAGGAACAGTTTTTGCGAGAGGTCTACATTTGGTTCGTGACATTAAGGAGCCGATAAGATCTTCATTGTATACACCATAAGCTCGTCCCTTCCACCTATTACCAGATAGCAGAGTGGCGCAGCGGAAGCGTGCTGGGCCCATAACCCAGAGGTCGATGGATCGAAACCATCCTCTGCTATGTATTTTACATGTGGACAATTCGGCGAAGACAAAAACAGATCATAAGATAATATAAAAAGCCTTTATGCAATAGAAATGATACCTACCATACAGTTAGGATTTGACAAAATAAAAGGATACGTTTGTTTTCAAAGAATGCGTTAAAATTGTATTTGTAAGCAATACTATAACTTATATAATATATCAACTATAAAGTATGAATGGGTGAGTTAGACCACATTAATATTGCGTCATCCTGAAGGGTAAGTGCAAATTTGATGAATCATGATCATGATCTGTCACGCCCTGACCTTAGAGAGCCGTTTTATTTCTCTATGTGGTTAGGTCAGGGTGTGATGTGTGGTGGGCATTCTATGTTTTCTGTTTGTATGTTTTTGCCGGGTATGGTTCTCAATCAGGGACAGCTGTCTATAGTTGTCTCTGATTGGGAATCATTCTTAGGCAGCCTGTTTTGCCACCTTAGTTGTGGGTAGTTGACTTTGTTAGTGGCCTGTATAGCCCTAGTAAGCGGTGTGGTGTTGGTTCTTGTTTTTGTTTGCGACATTCAAAATAAAAAGAAATGTACGCTCACAACGCTGCACCTTGGTCCGGTCATTTCCCTGATGACGTTCGTGACATTATCTGAATGCTCTAATCACATTTTGATCTATTAATGTCAGTCTTTGAATGCTCCATTGTATAAACTACACCGAATAATAATATAAACGCAACATGCAACAATTTCAAAGATTTTACTGAGTTACAGTTCATATAAGGAAATCAGTCAATGTAAATAAATTCATTAGGCCCTAATCCATGGATTTCACATGACTAAGAATACAGATATGCATCTGGTCACAGATACCTTTAAAAAAAAAGGTAGGAGCATGGATCTGAAAATCAGTCAGTATCTGGGGTGACCACCGTTTGCCTCATGCAGTGCGACACATCTCCTTTGCATAGAGTTGATCAGGCTGTGGCCTGTGGAATGTTGTCACACTACTCTTTAATGGCTGTGTGAAGTTATTGGATATTGGCGGGAACTGTAACACGTTGTCGTACACGTTGATCCAGAGCATCCCATACATGCTAAATGGTGACATGTCTGGTGAGTATGCAGGCCATGGAAGACCTGGGACATTTTCAGCTTCCAGGAATGGTGTACAGATTCTTACGACATGGGACCCTGAATTATCATGCTGAAACATGAGGTGATAGCGGCAGATGATTGGCATGAAAATGTTGGCTTATGGTAGAGAAATAGCTCAGTTGGGAGAGTGTTAGACTGAAGATCTAAAGGTCCCTGGTTCGATCCCGGGTTTCGGCAGGAACAGTTTTTGCGAGAGGTCTACATTTGGTTCGTGACATTAAGGAGCCGATAAGATCTTCATTGTATACACCATAAGCTCGTCCCCTCCACCTATTACCAGATAGCAGAGTGGCGCAGCGGAAGCGTGCTGGGCCCATAACCCAGAGGTCGATGGATCGAAACCATCCTCTGCTATATATTTTACATGAGGACAATTCGGCGAAGACAAAAACAGATCATAAGATAATATAACAAGCCTTTATGCAATAGAAATGATACCTACCATACAGTTAAGATTTGACAAAATAAAAGGATACGTTTGTTTTCAAAGAATGCGTTAAAATTGTATTTGTAAGCAATACTATAACTTATATAATATATCAACTATAAAGTATGAATGGGTGAGTTAGACCACATTAATATTGCGTCATCCTGAAGGGTAAGTGCAAATTTGATGTGTTCACCCTCTCATGGACAATGGATAAAATAACACGTCATTTTATCTGAGTAGTTCTAGAACTTCCATTACACATTGAGAGCCTGTGTCTGTTAGGAAGAAGACTCCAGATCAACTGAGGCTCATTTTCGTAGCTGTCGTCAGTAATTGGGTTAGCCTAATTTGAACAAAAATTCTAATTGAAAGTATGTGTGAGTTTGTCAGGGGACCAGCAGGTGGACGCTTCAAAAATAACGTGTGCGTGATTACTCCATCCATGTGGAGGCATTTGTCACTCGCTGTTGGAGCCGATAAGATCTTCATTGTATACACCATAAGCTCGTCCCCTCCACCTATTACCAGATAGCAGAGTGGCGCAGCGGAAGCGTGCTGGGCCCATAACCCAGAGGTCGATGGATCGAAACCATCCTCTGCTATGTATTTTACATGTGGACAATTCGGCGAAGACAAAAACAGATTATAAGATAATATAAAAAGCCTTTATGCAATAGAAATGATACCTACCATACAGTTAAGATTTGACAAAATAAAAGGATACGTTTGTTTTCAAAGAATGCGTTAAAATTGTATTTGTAAGCAATACTTATATAATATATCAACTATAAAGTATGAATGGGTGAGTTAGACCACATTAATATTGCGTCATCCTGAAGGGTAGGTGCAAATTTGATGTGTTCACTACCACCCTCTCATGGACAATGGATAAAATAACACGTCATTTTATCTGAGTAGTTCTAGAACTTCCATTACACATTGAGAGCCTGTGTCTGTTAGGAAGAAGACTCCAGATCAACTGAGGCTCATTTGCGTAGCTGTCGTTAGTAATTGGGTTAGCCTAATTTGAACAAAAATTCTAATTGAAAGTATGTGTGAGTTTGTCAGGGGACCAGCAGGTGGACGCTTCAAAAATAACGTGTGCGTGATTACTCCATCCATGTGGAGGCATTTGTCACTCGCTGTTGGAGAAAGATTCATAGAAAATAATCATGATCCTAAAGTCAGCAGAATACACCAGACAGCCAACCACACCACAACCACTTTAAGGTGGCCGAAATAGCTCAGTTGGGAGAGCGTTAGACTGAAGATCTAAAGGTCCCTGGTTCGATCCCGGGTTCCGGCAGGAACATTTTTTGCGAGAGGTCTACATTTGGTTCGTGACATTAAGGAGCCGATAAGATCTTCATTGTATACACCATAAGCTCGTCCCCTCCACCTATTAACAGATAGACTGAAGATCTAAAGGTCCCTGGTTCGATCCCGGGTTTCGGCAGGAACAGTTTTTGCGAGAGGTCTACAATAGTTCAGTTGGGAGAGCGTTAGACTGAAGATCAAAAGGTCCCTGGTTCGTTCCCGGGTTTCGGCAAGTGTTTATTTTGCGAGACTTCTAAATTTGGCCTGAAACACAGGTTCAAAGGGTACATTTAGTTGGGAGATTATGGGTTGGACAAAACCCTGAACTCTCTTCAACTCCTCCACCCTTTCTCCGTGACCCAACCTATACTCAGAGGATTTCATATTATTCTGTATGTATATCAAAGATACTCCATTTAATATGATATGTTACATTTCATATTGTATGTATTATTAGGAATGTCCATCATCCATTTCAGATGATATGAATTACAATTTGTATGATGTTAAGAATTTCCAAAACGTACAATACATTACAAATTAGCAACATGTACAATATGTTAAGATTTTGCTAAACGTATGATATGCTACGAATTCCAATTTGTCTTTCACGTCTGACTCAATTTGTTTTAATGACATTACACATTTATTTTGGGATCCAACACTGTAAACGTAATTTAAACTTTTTCAAAAGAAGGCGAGAGAGGACACAGAAGAGAGGACGCAGGACTTGAGCAAATCTAATTGAGAAAAGGCCAACAGAGGAGTGGCCGTCCCGACTCGATAGCCTTCTCCCAGAGAGGAAGCACAAGAGTATCCTCCTACCTGAGTCCTTCGCAGAAGAGTTTTGAGATCCGCTACACCCCCTATGAATCAGCTGTTTTTTACTGGGAGGAGAAAAGCATGCAAATATTTAAAAACAATATGCTACATATCCTTTTATCGATAAAATGTCTAGCACAACTAGCTACTGTACATGTATTTGTACTACTTTACACATTTAATTTGTGATTAATCCCATGTAGCCTAAATGTAATTTGCATAATGATGCTTGAGTGAAGGAGTCTCATTTCCTTCAAGCACATTTGTTTCCACATTTCCTGCTCTCCTTGATAGATGATCGGAATAGTTTGTCACATTATCATCAAAATAATCTGTCAGCCCCAATATTTCCATACTAAGCTGAAATCATTGTGTGATTTTATATTAGGCCTTTGTTTTGTCACACCCAGCTAGCTAAAATTAGATACTTTGAAATTACTTCACCAACGCTACAGCTAGCTAGCTGTTGATATTGAATACACATGCACTTACTTATGCTTGTGTGTTGTGTGTTCTAATGTGCTGAGCAAGTTGAGATGTTAGCTAAAGGTTAAACACTATTAATTTAATGTTCCAACTAAACATCCGATCTGCTCACTGTGATTAAATGTTACATGTTATAGTCATAATTACAAATAGCAGATATGAAGCGGCCCACCTTCAAAAAGTTGCCAGATGGGAGCCTTGTCCTGAAAGACACCAGCCTTTATCCGTTGTATGTGCCCTCAACACCTGTGCCCTGCTGGGCCTCTGTCCGAGCCCTCGAGGCCTGTGTCTGGCTGGGCGTTACCCTAAACCTAAGCTAGCCCTTTAATCTAACCCTTACCATAAACCTTCAACCTAACTCCTAACCTTAACCCTAACCTTTATTCCTAACCCCTAGCTAATGTTAGCCAGCTAGCTAACATTTCTAACTTTTGCATGATTGTAATTCGTAACATATCATTTGAAATGGATGATATGCATCCAAAAAACAATACCAAATAGATGTATCAGATTTACGTACAGAATAATATGAAATGCTCTGAGACCATGTTGCTGTCTGTGATCTCCACATGTGTGCCCGGTTGGGCTTCTGTCCATGCTCCATGACTATGCTCGGCTGTCCCTCAGTCAGCCCCCAGTCCTCCTTAGTATTTTTTAAGCTTATACAGCATCATTTTTCATGTATTTATTACTCAACAGTATTCTCTCCTTCTTCTTAATTCACTCACAAAAGCCCTTATCTGTCACGCCCTGACCTTAGAGAGCCGTTTTATTTCTCTATGTGGTTAGGTCAGGGTGTGATGTGTGGTGGGCATTCTATGTTTTCTGTTTGTATGTTTTTGCCGGGTATGGTTCTCAATCAGGGACAGCTGTCTATAGTTGTCTCTGATTGGGAATCATTCTTAGGCACCCTGTTTTGCCACCTTAGTTGTGGGTAGTTGACTTTGTTAGTGGCCTGTATAGCCCTAGTAAGCGGTGTGGTGTTGGTTCTTGTTTTTGTTTGCGACATTCAAAATAAAAAGAAATGTACGCTCACAACGCTGCACCTTGGTCCGGTCATTTCCCTGATGACGTTCGTGACATTATCTGAATGCTCTAATCACATTTTGATCTATTAATGTCAGTCTTTGAATGCTCCATTGTATAAACTACACCGAATAATAATATAAACGCAACATGCAACAATTTCAAAGATTTTACTGAGTTACAGTTCATATAAGGAAATCAGTCAATGTAAATAAATTCATTAGGCCCTAATCCATGGATTTCACATGACTAAGAATACAGATATGCATCTGGTCACAGATACCTTTAAAAAAAAAGGTAGGAGCATGGATCTGAAAATCAGTCAGTATCTGGGGTGACCACCGTTTGCCTCATGCAGTGCGACACATCTCCTTTGCATAGAGTTGATCAGGCTGTGGCCTGTGGAATGTTGTCACACTACTCTTTAATGGCTGTGTGAAGTTATTGGATATTGGCGGGAACTGTAACACGTTGTCGTACACGTTGATCCAGAGCATCCCATACATGCTAAATGGTGACATGTCTGGTGAGTATGCAGGCCATGGAAGACCTGGGACATTTTCAGCTTCCAGGAATGGTGTACAGATTCTTACGACATGGGACCCTGAATTATCATGCTGAAACATGAGGTGATAGCGGCAGATGATTGGCATGAAAATGTTGGCTTATGGTAGAGAAATAGCTCAGTTGGGAGAGTGTTAGACTGAAGATCTAAAGGTCCCTGGTTCGATCCCGGGTTTCGGCAGGAACAGTTTTTGCGAGAGGTCTACATTTGGTTCGTGACATTAAGGAGCCGATAAGATCTTCATTGTATACACCATAAGCTCGTCCCCTCCACCTATTACCAGATAGCAGAGTGGCGCAGCGGAAGCGTGCTGGGCCCATAACCCAGAGGTCGATGGATCGAAACCATCCTCTGCTATATATTTTACATGAGGACAATTCGGCGAAGACAAAAACAGATCATAAGATAATATAACAAGCCTTTATGCAATAGAAATGATACCTACCATACAGTTAAGATTTGACAAAATAAAAGGATACGTTTGTTTTCAAAGAATGCGTTAAAATTGTATTTGTAAGCAATACTATAACTTATATAATATATCAACTATAAAGTATGAATGGGTGAGTTAGACCACATTAATATTGCGTCATCCTGAAGGGTAAGTGCAAATTTGATGTGTTCACCCTCTCATGGACAATGGATAAAATAACACGTCATTTTATCTGAGTAGTTCTAGAACTTCCATTACACATTGAGAGCCTGTGTCTGTTAGGAAGAAGACTCCAGATCAACTGAGGCTCATTTTCGTAGCTGTCGTCAGTAATTGGGTTAGCCTAATTTGAACAAAAATTCTAATTGAAAGTATGTGTGAGTTTGTCAGGGGACCAGCAGGTGGACGCTTCAAAAATAACGTGTGCGTGATTACTCCATCCATGTGGAGGCATTTGTCACTCGCTGTTGGAGCCGATAAGATCTTCATTGTATACACCATAAGCTCGTCCCCTCCACCTATTACCAGATAGCAGAGTGGCGCAGCGGAAGCGTGCTGGGCCCATAACCCAGAGGTCGATGGATCGAAACCATCCTCTGCTATGTATTTTACATGTGGACAATTCGGCGAAGACAAAAACAGATTATAAGATAATATAAAAAGCCTTTATGCAATAGAAATGATACCTACCATACAGTTAAGATTTGACAAAATAAAAGGATACGTTTGTTTTCAAAGAATGCGTTAAAATTGTATTTGTAAGCAATACTTATATAATATATCAACTATAAAGTATGAATGGGTGAGTTAGACCACATTAATATTGCGTCATCCTGAAGGGTAGGTGCAAATTTGATGTGTTCACTACCACCCTCTCATGGACAATGGATAAAATAACACGTCATTTTATCTGAGTAGTTCTAGAACTTCCATTACACATTGAGAGCCTGTGTCTGTTAGGAAGAAGACTCCAGATCAACTGAGGCTCATTTGCGTAGCTGTCGTTAGTAATTGGGTTAGCCTAATTTGAACAAAAATTCTAATTGAAAGTATGTGTGAGTTTGTCAGGGGACCAGCAGGTGGACGCTTCAAAAATAACGTGTGCGTGATTACTCCATCCATGTGGAGGCATTTGTCACTCGCTGTTGGAGAAAGATTAATAGAAAATAATCATGATCCTAAAGTCAGCAGAATACACCAGACAGCCAACCACACCACAACCACTTTAAGGTGGCCGAAATAGCTCAGTTGGGAGAGCGTTAGACTGAAGATCTAAAGGTCCCTGGTTCGATCCCGGGTTCCGGCAGGAACAGTTTTTGCGAGAGGTCTACATTTGGTTCGTGACATTAAGGAGCCGATAAGATCTTCATTGTATACACCATAAGCTCGTCCCCTCCACCTATTAACAGATAGACTGAAGATCTAAAGGTCCCTGGTTCGATCCCGGGTTTCGGCAGGAACAGTTTTTGCGAGAGGTCTACAATAGTTCAGTTGGGAGAGCGTTAGACTGAAGATCAAAAGGTCCCTGGTTCGTTCCCGGGTTTCGGCAAGTGTTTATTTTGCGAGACTTCTAAATTTGGCCTGAAACACAGGTTCAAAGGGTACATTTAGTTGGGAGATTATGGGTTGGACAAAACCCTGAACTCTCCTCAACTCCTCCACCCTTTCTCCGTGACCCAACCTATACTCAGAGGATTTCATATTATTCTGTATGTATATCAAAGATACTCCATTTAATATGATATGTTACATTTCATATTGTATGTATTATTAGGAATGTCCATCATCCATTTCATATGATATGAATTACAATTTGTATGATGTTAAGAATTTCCAAAACGTACAATACATTACAAATTAGCAACATGTACAATATGTTAAGATTTTGCTAAACGTATGATATGCTACGAATTCCAATTTGTCTTTCACGTCTGACTCAATTTGTTTTAATGACATTACACATTTATTTTGGGATCCAACACTGTAAACGTAATTTAAACTTTTTCAAAAGAAGGCGAGAGAGGACACAGAAGAGAGGACGCAGGACTTGAGCAAATCTAATTGAGAAAAGGCCAACAGAGGAGTGGCCGTCCCGACTCGATAGCCTTCTCCCAGAGAGGAAGCACAAGAGTATCCTCCTACCTGAGTCCTTCGCAGAAGAGTTTTGAGATCCGCTACACCCCCTATGAATCAGCTGTTTTTTACTGGGAGGAGAAAAGCATGCAAATATTTAAAAACAATATGCTACATATCCTTTTATCGATAAAATGTCTAGCACAACTAGCTACTGTACATGTATTTGTACTACTTTACACATTTAATTTGTGATTAATCCCATGTAGCCTAAATGTAATTTGCATAATGATGCTTGAGTGAAGGAGTCTCATTTCCTTCAAGCACATTTGTTTCCACATTTCCTGCTCTCCTTGATAGATGATCGGAATAGTTTGTCACATTATCATCAAAATAATCTGTCAGCCCCAATATTTCCATACTAAGCTGAAATCATTGTGTGATTTTATATTAGGCCTTTGTTTTGTCACACCCAGCTAGCTAAAATTAGATACTTTGAAATTACTTCACCAACGCTACAGCTAGCTAGCTGTTGATATTGAATACACATGCACTTACTTATGCTTGTGTGTTGTGTGTTCTAATGTGCTGAGCAAGTTGAGATGTTAGCTAAAGGTTAAACACTATTAATTTAATGTTCCAACTAAACATCCGATCTGCTCACTGTGATTAAATGTTACATGTTATAGTCATAATTACAAATAGCAGATATGAAGCGGCCCACCTTCAAAAAGTTGCCAGATGGGAGCCTTGTCCTGAAAGACACCAGCCTTTATCCGTTGTATGTGCCCTCAACACCTGTGCCCTGCTGGGCCTCTGTCCGAGCCCTCGAGGCCTGTGTCTGGCTGGGCGTTACCCTAAACCTAAGCTAGCCCTTTAATCTAACCCTTACCATAAACCTTCAACCTAACTCCTAACCTTAACCCTAACCTTTATTCCTAACCCCTAGCTAATGTTAGCCAGCTAGCTAACATTTCTAACTTTTGCATGATTGTAATTCGTAACATATCATTTGAAATGGATGATATGCATCCAAAAAACAATACCAAATAGATGTATCAGATTTACGTACAGAATAATATGAAATGCTCTGAGACCATGTTGCTGTCTGTGATCTCCACATGTGTGCCCGGTTGGGCTTCTGTCCATGCTCCATGACTATGCTCGGCTGTCCCTCAGTCAGCCCCCAGTCCTCCTTAGTATTTTTTAAGCTTATACAGCATCATTTTTCATGTATTTATTACTCAACAGTATTCTCTCCTTCTTCTTAATTCACTCACAAAAGCCCTTATCTGTCACGCCCTGACCTTAGAGAGCCGTTTTATTTCTCTATGTGGTTAGGTCAGGGTGTGATGTGTGGTGGGCATTCTATGTTTTCTGTTTGTATGTTTTTGCCGGGTATGGTTCTCAATCAGGGACAGCTGTCTATAGTTGTCTCTGATTGGGAATCATTCTTAGGCACCCTGTTTTGCCACCTTAGTTGTGGGTAGTTGACTTTGTTAGTGGCCTGTATAGCCCTAGTAAGCGGTGTGGTGTTGGTTCTTGTTTTTGTTTGCGACATTCAAAATAAAAAGAAATGTACGCTCACAACGCTGCACCTTGGTCCGGTCATTTCCCTGATGACGTTCGTGACATTATCTGAATGCTCTAATCACATTTTGATCTATTAATGTCAGTCTTTGAATGCTCCATTGTATAAACTACACCGAATAATAATATAAACGCAACATGCAACAATTTCAAAGATTTTACTGAGTTACAGTTCATATAAGGAAATCAGTCAATGTAAATAAATTCATTAGGCCCTAATCCATGGATTTCACATGACTAAGAATACAGATATGCATCTGGTCACAGATACCTTTAAAAAAAAAGGTAGGAGCATGGATCTGAAAATCAGTCAGTATCTGGGGTGACCACCGTTTGCCTCATGCAGTGCGACACATCTCCTTTGCATAGAGTTGATCAGGCTGTGGCCTGTGGAATGTTGTCACACTACTCTTTAATGGCTGTGTGAAGTTATTGGATATTGGCGGGAACTGTAACACGTTGTCGTACACGTTGATCCAGAGCATCCCATACATGCTAAATGGTGACATGTCTGGTGAGTATGCAGGCCATGGAAGACCTGGGACATTTTCAGCTTCCAGGAATGGTGTACAGATTCTTACGACATGGGACCCTGAATTATCATGCTGAAACATGAGGTGATAGCGGCAGATGATTGGCATGAAAATGTTGGCTTATGGTAGAGAAATAGCTCAGTTGGGAGAGTGTTAGACTGAAGATCTAAAGGTCCCTGGTTCGATCCCGGGTTTCGGCAGGAACAGTTTTTGCGAGAGGTCTACATTTGGTTCGTGACATTAAGGAGCCGATAAGATCTTCATTGTATACACCATAAGCTCGTCCCCTCCACCTATTACCAGATAGCAGAGTGGCGCAGCGGAAGCGTGCTGAGCCCATAACCCAGAGGTCGATGGATCGAAACCATCCTCTGCTATATATTTTACATGAGGACAATTCGGCGAAGACAAAAACAGATCATAAGATAATATAACAAGCCTTTATGCAATAGAAATGATACCTACCATACAGTTAAGATTTGACAAAATAAAAGGATACGTTTGTTTTCAAAGAATGCGTTAAAATTGTATTTGTAAGCAATACTATAACTTATATAATATATCAACTATAAAGTATGAATGGGTGAGTTAGACCACATTAATATTGCGTCATCCTGAAGGGTAAGTGCAAATTTGATGTGTTCACCCTCTCATGGACAATGGATAAAATAACACGTCATTTTATCTGAGTAGTTCTAGAACTTCCATTACACATTGAGAGCCTGTGTCTGTTAGGAAGAAGACTCCAGATCAACTGAGGCTCATTTTCGTAGCTGTCGTCAGTAATTGGGTTAGCCTAATTTGAACAAAAATTCTAATTGAAAGTATGTGTGAGTTTGTCAGGGGACCAGCAGGTGGACGCTTCAAAAATAACGTGTGCGTGATTACTCCATCCATGTGGAGGCATTTGTCACTCGCTGTTGGAGCCGATAAGATCTTCATTGTATACACCATAAGCTCGTCCCCTCCACCTATTACCAGATAGCAGAGTGGCGCAGCGGAAGCGTGCTGGGCCCATAACCCAGAGGTCGATGGATCGAAACCATCCTCTGCTATGTATTTTACATGTGGACAATTCGGCGAAGACAAAAACAGATTATAAGATAATATAAAAAGCCTTTATGCAATAGAAATGATACCTACCATACAGTTAAGATTTGACAAAATAAAAGGATACGTTTGTTTTCAAAGAATGCGTTAAAATTGTATTTGTAAGCAATACTTATATAATATATCAACTATAAAGTATGAATGGGTGAGTTAGACCACATTAATATTGCGTCATCCTGAAGGGTAGGTGCAAATTTGATGTGTTCACTACCACCCTCTCATGGACAATGGATAAAATAACACGTCATTTTATCTGAGTAGTTCTAGAACTTCCATTACACATTGAGAGCCTGTGTCTGTTAGGAAGAAGACTCCAGATCAACTGAGGCTCATTTGCGTAGCTGTCGTCAGTAATTGGGTTAGCCTAATTTGAACAAAAATTCTAATTGAAAGTATGTGTGAGTTTGTCAGGGGACCAGCAGGTGGACGCTTCAAAAATAACGTGTGCGTGATTACTCCATCCATGTGGAGGCATTTGTCACTCGCTGTTGGAGAAAGATTAATAGAAAATAATCATGATCCTAAAGTCAGCAGAATACACCAGACAGCCAACCACACCACAACCACTTTAAGGTGGCCGAAATAGCTCAGTTGGGAGAGCGTTAGACTGAAGATCTAAAGGTCCCTGGTTCGATCCCGGGTTCCGGCAGGAACAGTTTTTGCGAGAGGTCTACATTTGGTTCGTGACATTAAGGAGCCGATAAGATCTTCATTGTATACACCATAAGCTCGTCCCCTCCACCTATTAACAGATAGACTGAAGATCTAAAGGTCCCTGGTTCGATCCCGGGTTTCGGCAGGAACAGTTTTTGCGAGAGGTCTACAATAGTTCAGTTGGGAGAGCGTTAGACTGAAGATCAAAAGGTCCCTGGTTCGATCCCGGGTTTCGGCAAGTGTTTATTTTGCGAGACTTCTAAATTTGGCCTGAAACACAGGTTCAAAGGGTACATTTAGTTGGGAGATTATGGGTTGGACAAAACCCTGAACTCTCCTCAACTCCTCCACCCTTTCTCCGTGACCCAACCTATACTCAGAGGATTTCATATTATTCTGTATGTATATCAAAGATACTCCATTTAATATGATATGTTACATTTCATATTGTATGTATTATTAGGAATGTCCATCATCCATTTCATATGATATGAATTACAATTTGTATGATGTTAAGAATTTCCAAAACGTACAATACATTACAAATTAGCAACATGTACAATATGTTAAGATTTTGCTAAACGTATGATATGCTACGAATTCCAATTTGTCTTTCACGTCTGACTCAATTTGTTTTAATGACATTACACATTTATTTTGGGATCCAACACTGTAAACGTAATTTAAACTTTTTCAAAAGAAGGCGAGAGAGGACACAGACGAGAGGACGCAGGACTTGAGCAAATCTAATTGAGAAAAGGCCAACAGAGGAGTGGCCGTCCCGACTCGATAGCCTTCTCCCAGAGAGGAAGCACAAGAGTATCCTCCTACCTGAGTCCTTCGCAGAAGAGTTTTGAGATCCGCTACACCCCCTATGAATCAGCTGTTTTTTACTGGGAGGAGAAAAGCATGCAAATATTTAAAAACAATATGCTACATATCCTTTTATCGATAAAATGTCTAGCACAACTAGCATGTATTTGTACTACTTTACACATTTAATTTGTGATTAATCCCATGTAGCCTAAATGTAATTTGCATAATGATGCTTGAGTGAAGGAGTCTCATTTCCTTCAAGCACATTTGTTTCCACATTTCCTGCTCTCCTTGATAGATGATCGGAATAGTTTGTCACATTATCATCAAAATAATCTGTCAGCCCCAATATTTCCATACTAAGCTGAAATCATTGTGTGATTTTATATTAGGCCTTTGTTTTGTCACACCCAGCTAGCTAAAATTAGATACTTTGAAATTACTTCACCAACGCTACAGCTAGCTAGCTGTTGATATTGAATACACATGCACTTACTTATGCTTGTGTGTTGTGTGTTCTAATGTGCTGAGCAAGTTGAGATGTTAGCTAAAGGTTAAACACTATTAATTTAATGTTCCAACTAAACATCCGATCTGCTCACTGTGATTAAATGTTACATGTTATAGTCATAATTACAAATAGCAGATATGAAGCGGCCCACCTTCAAAAAGTTGCCAGATGGGAGCCTTGTCCTGAAAGACACCAGCCTTTATCCGTTGTATGTGCCCTCAACACCTGTGCCCTGCTGGGCCTCTGTCCGAGCCCTCGAGGCCTGTGTCTGGCTGGGCGTTACCCTAAACCTAAGCTAGCCCTTTAATCTAACCCTTACCATAAACCTTCAACCTAACTCCTAACCTTAACCCTAACCTTTATTCCTAACCCCTAGCTAATGTTAGCCAGCTAGCTAACATTTGTAACTTTTGCATGATTGTAATTCGTAACATATCATTTGAAATGGATGATATGCATCCAAAAAACAATACCAAATAGATGTATCAGATTTACGTACAGAATAATATGAAATGCTCTGAGACCATGTTGCTGTCTGTGATCTCCACATGTGTGCCCGGTTGGGCTTCTGTCCATGCTCCATGACTATGCTCGGCTGTCCCTCAGTCAGCCCCCAGTCTTCCTTACTATTTTTTAAGCTTATACAGCATCATTTTTCATGTATTTATTACTCAACAGTATTCTCTCCTTCTTCTTAATTCACTCACAAAAGCCCTTATCTGTCACGCCCTGACCTTAGAGAGCCGTTTTATTTCTCTATGTGGTTAGGTCAGGGTGTGATGTGTGGTGGGCATTCTATGTTTTCTGTTTGTATGTTTTTGCCGGGTATGGTTCTCAATCAGGGACAGCTGTCTATAGTTGTCTCTGATTGGGAATCATTCTTAGGCAGCCTGTTTTGCCACCTTAGTTGTGGGTAGTTGACTTTGTTAGTGGCCTGTATAGCCCTAGTAAGCGGTGTGGTGTTGGTTCTTGTTTTTGTTTGCGACATTCAAAATAAAAAGAAATGTACGCTCACAACGCTGCACCTTGGTCCGGTCATTTCCCTGATGACGTTCGTGACATTATCTGAATGCTCTAATCACATTTTGATCTATTAATGTCAGTCTTTGAATGCTCCATTGTATAAACTACACCGAATAATAATATAAACGCAACATGCAACAATTTCAAAGATTTTACTGAGTTACAGTTCATATAAGGAAATCAGTCAATGTAAATAAATTCATTAGGCCCTAATCCATGGATTTCACATGACTAAGAATACAGATATGCATCTGGTCACAGATACCTTTAAAAAAAAAGGTAGGAGCATGGATCTGAAAATCAGTCAGTATCTGGGGTGACCACCGTTTGCCTCATGCAGTGCGACACATCTCCTTTGCATAGAGTTGATCAGGCTGTGGCCTGTGGAATGTTGTCACACTACTCTTTAATGGCTGTGTGAAGTTATTGGATATTGGCGGGAACTGTAACACGTTGTCGTACACGTTGATCCAGAGCATCCCATACATGCTAAATGGTGACATGTCTGGTGAGTATGCAGGCCATGGAAGACCTGGGACATTTTCAGCTTCCAGGAATGGTGTACAGATTCTTACGACATGGGACCCTGAATTATCATGCTGAAACATGAGGTGATAGCGGCAGATGATTGGCATGAAAATGTTGGCTTATGGTAGAGAAATAGCTCAGTTGGGAGAGTGTTAGACTGAAGATCTAAAGGTCCCTGGTTCGATCCCGGGTTTCGGCAGGAACAGTTTTTGCGAGAGGTCTACATTTGGTTCGTGACATTAAGGAGCCGATAAGATCTTCATTGTATACACCATAAGCTCGTCCCCTCCACCTATTACCAGATAGCAGAGTGGCGCAGCGGAAGCGTGCTGGGCCCATAACCCAGAGGTCGATGGATCGAAACCATCCTCTGCTATATATTTTACATGAGGACAATTCGGCGAAGACAAAAACAGATCATAAGATAATATAACAAGCCTTTATGCAATAGAAATGATACCTACCATACAGTTAAGATTTGACAAAATAAAAGGATACGTTTGTTTTCAAAGAATGCGTTAAAATTGTATTTGTAAGCAATACTATAACTTATATAATATATCAACTATAAAGTATGAATGGGTGAGTTAGACCACATTAATATTGCGTCATCCTGAAGGGTAAGTGCAAATTTGATGTGTTCACCCTCTCATGGACAATGGATAAAATAACACGTCATTTTATCTGAGTAGTTCTAGAACTTCCATTACACATTGAGAGCCTGTGTCTGTTAGGAAGAAGACTCCAGATCAACTGAGGCTCATTTTCGTAGCTGTCGTCAGTAATTGGGTTAGCCTAATTTGAACAAAAATTCTAATTGAAAGTATGTGTGAGTTTGTCAGGGGACCAGCAGGTGGACGCTTCAAAAATAACGTGTGCGTGATTACTCCATCCATGTGGAGGCATTTGTCACTCGCTGTTGGAGCCGATAAGATCTTCATTGTATACACCATAAGCTCGTCCCCTCCACCTATTACCAGATAGCAGAGTGGCGCAGCGGAAGCGTGCTGGGCCCATAACCCAGAGGTCGATGGATCGAAACCATCCTCTGCTATGTATTTTACATGTGGACAATTCGGCGAAGACAAAAACAGATCATAAGATAATATAAAAAGCCTTTATGCAATAGAAATGATACCTACCATACAGTTAAGATTTGACAAAATAAAAGGATGCGTTTGTTTTCAAAGAATGCGTTAAAATTGTATTTGTAAGCAATACTTATATAATATATCAACTATAAAGTATGAATGGGTGAGTTAGACCACATTAATATTGCGTCATCCTGAAGGGTAGGTGCAAATTTGATGTGTTCACTACCACCCTCTCATGGACAATGGATAAAATAACACGTCATTTTATCTGAGTAGTTCTAGAACTTCCATTACACATTGAGAGCCTGTGTCTGTTAGGAAGAAGACTTTGCGTAGCTGTCGTCAGTAATTGGGTTAGCCTAATTTGAACAAAAATTCTAATTGAAAGTATGTGTGAGTTTGTCAGGGGACCAGCAGGTGGACGCTTCAAAAATAACGTGTGCGTGATTACTCCATCCATGTGGAGGCATTTGTCACTCGCTGTTGGAGAAAGATTAATAGAAAATAATCATGATCCTAAAGTCAGCAGAATACACCAGACAGCCAACCACACCACAACCACTTTAAGGTGGCCGAAATAGCTCAGTTGGGAGAGCGTTAGACTGAAGATCTAAAGGTCCCTGGTTCGATCCCGGGTTTCGGCAGGAACAGTTTTTGCGAGAGGTCTACATTTGGTTCGTGACATTAAGGAGCCGATAAGATCTTCATTGTATACACCATAAGCTCGTCCCCTCCACCTATTAACAGATAGACTGAAGATCTAAAGGTCCCTGGTTTGATCCCGGGTTTCGGCAGGAACAGTTTTTGCGAGAGGTCTACATTTGGTTCGTGACATTCATAAAAAATAACGTGTGCGTGATTACTCCATCCATGTGGAGGCATTTGTCACTCGCTATTACCAGATAGCAGAGTGGCGCAGCGGAAGCGTGCTGGGCCCATAACCCAGAGGTCGATGGATCGAAACCATCCTCTGCTATGTATTTTACATGTGGACAATTCGGCGAAGACAAAAACAGATCATAATATAAAAAGCCTTTATGCAATAGAAATGATACCTACCATACAGTTAAGATTTGACAAAATAAAAGGATAGAAAATATCCTAAAGTCAACTAAATCAATTAGACAGCTAACAAGACACCTTAGAAAATAATGAGAAATAATATTTTAGCAGGATGGCTGAAATAGTTCAGTTGGGAGAGCGTTAGACTGAAGATCAAAAGGTCCCTGGTTCGATCCCGGGTTTCGGCAAGTGTTTATTTTGCGAGACTTCTAAATTTGGCCTGAAACACAGGTTCAAAGGGTACATTTAGTTGGGAGATTATGGGTTGGACAAAACCCTGAACTCTCCTCAACTCCTCCACCCTTTCTCCGTGACCCAACCTATACTCAGAGGATTTCATATTATTCTGTATGTATATCAAAGATACTCCATTTAATATGATATGTTACATTTCATATTGTATGTATTATTAGGAATGTCCATCATCCATTTCATATGATATGAATTACAATTTGTATGATGTTAAGAATTTCCAAAACGTACAATACATTACAAATTAGCAACATGTACAATATGTTAAGATTTTGCTAAACGTATGATATGCTACGAATTCCAATTTGTCTTTCACGTCTGACTCAATTTGTTTTAATGACATTACACATTTATTTTGGGATCCAACACTGTAAACGTAATTTAAACTTTTTCAAAAGAAGGCGAGAGAGGACACAGAAGAGAGGACGCAGGACTTGAGCAAATCTAATTGAGAAAAGGCCAACAGAGGAGTGGCCGTCCCGACTCGATAGCCTTCTCCCAGAGAGGAAGCACAAGAGTATCCTCCTACCTGAGTCCTTCGCAGAAGAGTTTTGAGATCCGCTACACCCCCTATGAATCAGCTGTTTTTTACTGGGAGGAGAAAAGCATGCAAATATTTAAAAACAATATGCTACATATCCTTTTATCGATAAAATGTCTAGCACAACTAGCTACTGTACATGTATTTGTACTACTTTACACATTTAATTTGTGATTAATCCCATGTAGCCTAAATGTAATTTGCATAATGATGCTTGAGTGAAGGAGTCTCATTTCCTTCAAGCACATTTGTTTCCACATTTCCTGCTCTCCTTGATAGATGATCGGAATAGTTTGTCACATTATCATCAAAATAATCTGTCAGCCCCAATATTTCCATACTAAGCTGAAATCATTGTGTGATTTTATATTAGGCCTTTGTTTTGTCACACCCAGCTAGCTAAAATTAGATACTTTGAAATTACTTCACCAACGCTACAGCTAGCTAGCTGTTGATATTGAATACACATGCACTTACTTATGCTTGTGTGTTGTGTGTTCTAATGTGCTGAGCAAGTTGAGATGTTAGCTAAAGGTTAAACACTATTAATTTAATGTTCCAACTAAACATCCGATCTGCTCACTGTGATTAAATGTTACATGTTATAGTCATAATTACAAATAGCAGATATGAAGCGGCCCACCTTCAAAAAGTTGCCAGATGGGAGCCTTGTCCTGAAAGACACCAGCCTTTATCCGTTGTATGTGCCCTCAACACCTGTGCCCTGCTGGGCCTCTGTCCGAGCCCTCGAGGCCTGTGTCTGGCTGGGCGTTACCCTAAACCTAAGCTAGCCCTTTAATCTAACCCTTACCATAAACCTTCAACCTAACTCCTAACCTTAACCCTAACCTTTATTCCTAACCCCTAGCTAATGTTAGCCAGCTAGCTAACATTTGTAACTTTTGTATGATTGTAATTCGTAACATATCATTTGAAATGGATGATATGCATCCAAAAAACAATACCAAATAGATGTATCAGATTTACGTACAGAATAATATGAAATGCTCTGAGACCATGTTGCTGTCTGTGATCTCCACATGTGTGCCCGGTTGGGCTTCTGTCCATGCTCCATGACTATGCTCGGCTGTCCCTCAGTCAGCCCCCAGTCCTCCTTAGTATTTTTTAAGCTTATACAGCATCATTTTTCATGTATTTATTACTCAACAGTATTCTCTCCTTCTTCTTAATTCACTCACAAAAGCCCTTATCTGTCACGCCCTGACCTTAGAGAGACGTTTTATTTCTCTATGTGGTTAGGTCAGGGTGTGATGTGTGGTGGGCATTCTATGTTTTCTGTTTGTATGTTTTTGCCGGGTATGGTTCTCAATCAGGGACAGCTGTCTATAGTTGTCTCTGATTGGGAATCATTCTTAGGCAGCCTGTTTTGCCACCTTAGTTGTGGGTAGTTGACTTTGTTAGTGGCCTGTATAGCCCTAGTAAGCGGTGTGGTGTTGGTTCTTGTTTTTGTTTGCGACATTCAAAATAAAAAGAAATGTACGCTCACAACGCTGCACCTTGGTCCGGTCATTTCCCTGATGACGTTCGTGACATTATCTGAATGCTCTAATCACATTTTGATCTATTAATGTCAGTCTTTGAATGCTCCATTGTATAAACTACACCGAATAATAATATAAACGCAACATGCAACAATTTCAAAGATTTTACTGAGTTACAGTTCATATAAGGAAATCAGTCAATGTAAATAAATTCATTAGGCCCTAATCCATGGATTTCAAATGACTAAGAATACAGATATGCATCTGGTCACAGATACCTTTAAAAAAAAAGGTAGGAGCATGGATCTGAAAATCAGTCAGTATCTGGGGTGACCACCGTTTGCCTCATGCAGTGCGACACATCTCCTTTGCATAGAGTTGATCAGGCTGTGGCCTGTGGAATGTTGTCACACTACTATTTAATGGCTGTGTGAAGTTACTGGATATTGGCGGGAACTGTAACACGTTGTCGTACACGTTGATCCAGAGCATCCCATACATGCTAAATGGTGACATGTCTGGTGAGTATGCAGGCCATGGAAGACCTGGGACATTTTCAGCTTCCAGAAATGGTGTACAGATTCTTACGACATGGGACCCTGAATTATCATGCTGAAACATGAGGTGATAGCGGCAGATGATTGGCATGAAAATGTTGGCTTATGGTAGAGAAATAGCTCAGTTGGGAGAGCGTTAGACTGAAGATCTAAAGGTCCCTGGTTCGATCCCGGGTTTCGGCAGGAACAGTTTTTGCGAGAGGTCTACATTTGGTTCGTGACATTAAGGAGCCGATAAGATCTTCATTGTATACACCATAAGCTCGTCCCCTCCACCTATTACCAGATAGCAGAGTGGCGCAGCGGAAGCGTGCTGGGCCCATAACCCAGAGGTCGATGGATCGAAACCATCCTCTGCTATATATTTTACATGAGGACAATTCGGCGAAGACAAAAACAGATCATAAGATAATATAAAAAGCCTTTATGCAATAGAAATGATACCTACCATACAGTTAAGATTTGACAAAATAAAAGGATACGTTTGTTTTCAAAGAATGCGTTAAAATTGTATTTGTAAGCAATACTATAACTTATATAATATATCAACTATAAAGTATGAATGGGTGAGTTAGACCACATTAATATTGCGTCATCCTGAAGGGTAAGTGCAAATTTGATGTGACCACCCTCTCATGGACAATGGATAAAATAACACGTCATTTTATCTGAGTAGTTCTAGAACTTCCATTACACATTGAGAGCCTGTGTCTGTTAGGAAGAAGACTCCAGATCAACTGAGGCTCATTTTCGTAGCTGTCGTCAGTAATTGGGTTAGCCTAATTTGAACAAAAATTCTAATTGAAAGTATGTGTGAGTTTGTCAGGGGACCAGCAGGTGGACGCTTCAAAAATAACGTGTGCGTGATTACTCCATCCATGTGGAGGCATTTGTCACTCGCTGTTGGAGAAAGATTAATAGAAAATAATCATGATCCTAAAGTCAGCAGAATACACCAGACAGCCAACCACACCACAACCACTTTAAGGTGGCCGAAATAGCTCAGTTGGGAGAGCGTTAGACTGAAGATCTAAAGGTCCCTGGTTCGATCCCGGGTTTCGGCAGGAACAGTTTTTGCGAGAGGTCTACATTTGGTTTGTGACATTAAGGAGCCGATAAGATCATCATTGTATACACCATAAGCTCGTCCCCTCCACCTATTAACAGATAGACTGAAGATCTAAAGGTCCCTGGTTCGATCCCGGGTTTCGGCAGGAACAGTTTTTGCGAGAGGTCTACATTTGGTTCGTGACATTCATAAAAAATAACGTGTGCGTGATTACTCCATCCATGTGGAGGCATTTGTCACTCGCTATTACCAGATAGCAGAGTGGCGCAGCGGAAGCGTGCTGGGCCCATAACCCAGAGGTCGATGGATCGAAACCATCCTCTGCTATGTATTTTACATGTGGACAATTCGGCGAAGACAAAAACAGATCATAATATAAAAAGCCTTTATGCAATAGAAATGATACCTACCATACAGTTAAGATTTGACAAAATAAAAGGATAGAAAATATCCTAAAGTCAACTAAATCAATTAGACAGCTAACAAGACACCTTAGAAAATAATGAGAAATAATATTTTAGCAGGATGGCTGAAATAGTTCAGTTGGGAGAGCGTTAGACTGAAGATCAAAAGGTCCCTGGTTCGATCCCGGGTTTCGGCAAGTGTTTATTTTGCGAGACTTCTAAATTTGGCCTGAAACACAGGTTCAAAGGGTACATTTAGTTGGGAGATTATGGGTTGGACAAAACCCTGAACTCTCCTCAACTCCTCCACCCTTTCTCCGTGACCCAACCTATACTCAGAGGATTTCATATTATTCTGTATGTATATCAAAGATACTCCATTTAATATGATATGTTACATTTCATATTGTATGTATTATTAGGAATGTCCATCATCCATTTCATATGATATGAATTACAATTTGTATGATGTTAAGAATTTCCAAAACGTACAATACATTACAAATTAGCAACATGTACAATATGTTAAGATTTTGCTAAACGTATGATATGCTACGAATTCCAATTTGTCTTTCACGTCTGACTCAATTTGTTTTAATGACATTACACATTTATTTTGGGATCCAACACTGTAAACGTAATTTAAACTTTTTCAAAAGAAGGCGAGAGAGGACACAGAAGAGAGGACGCAGGACTTGAGCAAATCTAATTGAGAAAAGGCCAACAGAGGAGTGGCCGTCCCGACTCGATAGCCTTCTCTCAGAGAGGAAGCACAAGAGTATCCTCCTACCTGAGTCCTTCGCAGAAGAGTTTTGAGATCCGCTACACCCCCTATGAATCAGCTGTTTTTTACTGGGAGGAGAAAAGCATGCAAATATTTAAAAACAATATGCTACATATCCTTTTATCGATAAAATGTCTAGCACAACTAGCTACTGTACATGTATTTGTACTACTTTACACATTTAATTTGTGATTAATCCCATGTAGCCTAAATGTAATTTGCATAATGATGCTTGAGTGAAGGAGTCTCATTTCCTTCAAGCACATTTGTTTCCACATTTCCTGCTCTCCTTGATAGATGATCGGAATAGTTTGTCACATTATCATCAAAATAATCTGTCAGCCCCAATATTTCCATACTAAGCTGAAATCATTGTGTGATTTTATATTAGGCCTTTGTTTTGTCACACCCAGCTAGCTAAAATTAGATACTTTGAAATTACTTCACCAACGCTACAGCTAGCTAGCTGTTGATATTGAATACACATGCACTTACTTATGCTTGTGTGTTGTGTGTTCTAATGTGCTGAGCAAGTTGAGATGTTAGCTAAAGGTTAAACACTATTAATTTAATGTTCCAACTAAACATCCGATCTGCTCACTGTGATTAAATGTTACATGTTATAGTCATAATTACAAATAGCAGATATGAAGCGGCCCACCTTCAAAAAGTTGCCAGATGGGAGCCTTGTCCTGAAAGACACCAGCCTTTATCCGTTGTATGTGCCCTCAACACCTGTGCCCTGCTGGGCCTCTGTCCGAGCCCTCGAGGCCTGTGTCTGGCTGGGCGTTACCCTAAACCTAAGCTAGCCCTTTAATCTAACCCTTACCATAAACCTTCAACCTAACTCCTAACCTTAACCCTAACCTTTATTCCTAACCCCTAGCTAATGTTAGCCAGCTAGCTAACATTTGTAACTTTTGCATGATTGTAATTCGTAACATATCATTTGAAATGGATGATATGCATCCAAAAAACAATACCAAATAGATGTATCAGATTTACGTACAGAATAATATGAAATGCTCTGAGACCATGTTGCTGTCTGTGATCTCCACATGTGTGCCCGGTTGGGCTTCTGTCCATGCTCCATGACTATGCTCGGCTGTCCCTCAGTCAGCCCCCAGTCCTCCTTACTATTTTTTAAGCTTATACAGCATCATTTTTCATGTATTTATTACTCAACAGTATTCTCTCCTTCTTCTTAATTCACTCACAAAAGCCCTTATCTGTCACGCCCTGACCTTAGAGAGCCGTTTTATTTCTCTATGTGGTTAGGTCAGGGTGTGATGTGTGGTGGGCATTCTATGTTTTCTGTTTGTATGTTTTTGCCGGGTATGGTTCTCAATCAGGGACAGCTGTCTATAGTTGTCTCTGATTGGGAATCATTCTTAGGCAGCCTGTTTTGCCACCTTAGTTGTGGGTAGTTGACTTTGTTAGTGGCCTGTATAGCCCTAGTAAGCGGTGTGGTGTTGGTTCTTGTTTTTGTTTGCGACATTCAAAATAAAAAGAAATGTACGCTCACAACGCTGCACCTTGGTCCGGTCATTTCCCTGATGACGTTCGTGACATTATCTGAATGCTCTAATCACATTTTGATCTATTAATGTCAGTCTTTGAATGCTCCATTGTATAAACTACACCGAATAATAATATAAACGCAACATGCAACAATTTCAAAGATTTTACTGAGTTACAGTTCATATAAGGAAATCAGTCAATGTAAATAAATTCATTAGGCCCTAATCCATGGATTTCACATGACTAAGAATACAGATATGCATCTGGTCACAGATACCTTTAAAAAAAAAGGTAGGAGCATGGATCTGAAAATCAGTCAGTATCTGGGGTGACCACCGTTTGCCTCATGCAGTGCGACACATCTCCTTTGCATAGAGTTGATCAGGCTGTGGCCTGTGGAATGTTGTCACACTACTCTTTAATGGCTGTGTGAAGTTATTGGATATTGGCGGGAACTGTAACACGTTGTCGTACACGTTGATCCAGAGCATCCCATACATGCTAAATGGTGACATGTCTGGTGAGTATGCAGGCCATGGAAGACCTGGGACATTTTCAGCTTCCAGGAATGGTGTACAGATTCTTACGACATGGGACCCTGAATTATCATGCTGAAACATGAGGTGATAGCGGCAGATGATTGGCATGAAAATGTTGGCTTATGGTAGAGAAATAGCTCAGTTGGGAGAGTGTTAGACTGAAGATCTAAAGGTCCCTGGTTCGATCCCGGGTTTCGGCAGGAACAGTTTTTGCGAGAGGTCTACATTTGGTTCGTGACATTAAGGAGCCGATAAGATCTTCATTGTATACACCATAAGCTCGTCCCCTCCACCTATTACCAGATAGCAGAGTGGCGCAGCGGAAGCGTGCTGGGCCCATAACCCAGAGGTCGATGGATCGAAACCATCCTCTGCTATATATTTTACATGAGGACAATTCGGCGAAGACAAAAACAGATCATAAGATAATATAACAAGCCTTTATGCAATAGAAATGATACCTACCATACAGTTAAGATTTGACAAAAT
Organism: Oncorhynchus mykiss; assembly: GCF_057628025.1. NCBI lineage: Eukaryota > Metazoa > Chordata > Actinopteri > Salmoniformes > Salmonidae > Oncorhynchus > Oncorhynchus mykiss. Next base: position 62,174,449 of record NC_143027.1, on the reverse strand, counting down.
AAAAGGATACGTTTGTTTTCAAAGAATGCGTTAAAATTGTATTTGTAAGCAATACTTATATAATATATCAACTATAAAGTATGAATGGGTGAGTTAGACCACATTAATATTGCGTCATCCTGAAGGGTAAGTGCAAATTTGATGTGTTCACTACCACCCTCTCATGGACAATGGATAAAATAACACGTCATTTTATCTGAGTAGTTCTAGAACTTCCATTACACATTGAGAGCCTGTGTCTGTTAGGAAGAAGACTCCAGATCAACTGAGGCTCATTTTCGTAGCTGTCGTCAGTAATTGGGTTAGCCTAATTTGAACAAAAATTCTAATTGAAAGTATGTGTGAGTTTGTCAGGGGACCAGCAGGTGGACGCTTCAAAAATAACGTGTGCGTGATTACTCCATCCATGTGGAGGCATTTGTCACTCGCTGTTGGAGAAAGATTAATAGAAAATAATCATGATCCTAAAGTCAGCAGAATACACCAGACAGCCAACCACACCACAACCACTTTAAGGTGGCCGAAATAGCTCAGTTGGGAGAGCATTAGACTGAAGATCTAAAGGTCCCTGGTTCGATCCCGGGTTTCGGCAGGAACAGTTTTTGCGAGAGGTCTACATTTGGTTCGTGACATTAAGGAGCCGATAAGATCTTCATTGTATACACCATAAGCTCGTCCCCTCCACCTATTAACAGATAGACTGAAGATCTAAAGGTCCCTGGTTCGATCCCGGGTTTCGGCAGGAACAGTTTTTGCGAGAGGTCTACATTTGGTTCGTGACATTCATAAAAAATAACGTGTGCGTGATTACTCCATCCATGTGGAGGCATTTGTCACTCGCTATTACCAGATAGCAGAGTGGCGCAGCGGAAGCGTGCTGGGCCCATAACCCAGAGGTCAATGGATCGAAACCATCCTCTGCTATGTATTTTACATTATTGTAATTCGTAACATATCATTTGAAATGGATGATATGCATCCAAAAAACAATACCAAATAGATGTATCAGATTTACGTACAGAATAATATGAAATGCTCTGAGACCATGTTGCTGTCTGTGATCTCCACATGTGTGCCCGGTTGGGCTTCTGTCCATGCTCCATGACTATGCTCGGCTGTCCCTCAGTCAGCCCCCAGTCCTCCTTACTATTTTTTAAGCTTATACAGCATCATTTTTCATGTATTTATTACTCAACAGTATTCTCTCCTTCTTCTTAATTCACTCACAAAAGCCCTTATCTGTCACGCCCTGACCTTAGAGAGCCGTTTTATTTCTCTATGTGGTTAGGTCAGGGTGTGATGTGTGGTGGGCATTCTATGTTTTCTGTTTGTATGTTTTTGCCGGGTATGGTTCTCAATCAGGGACAGCTGTCTATAGTTGTCTCTGATTGGGAATCATTCTTAGGCAGCCTGTTTTGCCACCTTAGTTGTGGGTAGTTGACTTTGTTAGTGGCCTGTATAGCCCTAGTAAGCGGTGTGGTGTTGGTTCTTGTTTTTGTTTGCGACATTCAAAATAAAAAGAAATGTACGCTCACAACGCTGCACCTTGGTCCGGTCATTTCCCTGATGACGTTCGTGACATTATCTGAATGCTCTAATCACATTTTGATCTATTAATGTCAGTCTTTGAATGCTCCATTGTATAAACTACACCGAATAATAATATAAACGCAACATGCAACAATTTCAAAGATTTTACTGAGTTACAGTTCATATAAGGAAATCAGTCAATGTAAATAAATTCATTAGGCCTAATCCATGGATTTCACATGACTAAGAATACAGATATGCATCTGGTCACAGATACCTTTAAAAAAAAAGGTAGGAGCATGGATCTGAAAATCAGTCAGTATCTGGGGTGACCACCGTTTGCCTCATGCAGTGCGACACATCTCCTTTGCATAGAGTTGATCGGGCTGTGGCCTGTGGAATGTTGTCACACTACTCTTTAATTTTATCTGAGTAGTTCTAGAACTTCCATTACACATTGAGAGCCTGTGTCTGTTAGGAAGAAGACTCCAGATCAACTGAGGCTCATTTTCGTAGCTGTCGTCAGTAATTGGGTTAGCCTAATTTGAACAAAAATTCTAATTGAAAGTATGTGTGAGTTTGTCAGGGGACCAGCAGGTGGACGCTTCAAAAATAACGTGTGCGTGATTACTCCATCCATGTGGAGGCATTTGTCACTCGCTGTTGGAGAAAGATTAATAGAAAATAATCATGATCCTAAAGTCAGCAGAATACACCAGACAGCCAACCACACCACAATCACTTTAAGGTGGCCGAAATAGCTCAGTTGGGAGAGCGTTAGACTGAAGATCTAAAGGTCCCTGGTTCGATCCCGGGTTTCGGCAGGAACAGTTTTTGCGAGAGGTCTACATTTGGTTCGTGACATTAAGGAGCCGATAAGATCTTCATTGTATACACCATAAGCTCGTCCCCTCCACCTATTAACAGATAGACTGAAGATCTAAAGGTCCCTGGTTCGATCCCGGGTTTCGGCAGGAACAGTTTTTGCGAGAGGTCTACATTTGGTTCGTGACATTCATAAAAAATAACGCGTGCGTGATTACTCCATCCATGTGGAGGCATTTGTCACTCGCTATTACCAGATAGCAGAGTGGCGCAGCGGAAGCGTGCTGGGCCCATAACCCAGAGGTCGATGGATCGAAACCATCCTCTGCTATGTATTTTACATGTGGACAATTCGGCGAAGACAAAAACAGATCATAATATAAAAAGCCTTTATGCAATAGAAATGATACCTACCATACAGTTAAGATTTGACAAAATAAAAGGATAGAAAATATCCTAAAGTCAACTAAATCAATTAGACAGCTAACAAGACACTTTAGAAAATAATGAGAAATAATATTTTAGCAGGATGGCTGAAATAGTTCAGTTGGGAGAGCGTTAGACTGAAGATCAAAAGGTCCCTGGTTCGATCCCGGGTTTCGGCAAGTGTTTATTTTGCGAGACTTCTAAATTTGGCCTGAAACACAGGTTCAAAGGGTACATTTAGTTGGGAGATTATGGGTTGGACAAAACCCTGAACTCTCCTCAACTCCTCCACCCTTTCTCCGTGACCCAACCTATACTCAGAGGATTTCATATTATTCTGTATGTATATCAAAGATACTCCATTTAATATGATATGTTACATTTCATATTGTATGTATTATTAGGAATGTCCATCATCCATTTCATATGATATGAATTACAATTTGTATGATGTTAAGAATTTCCAAAACGTACAATACATTACAAATTAGCAACATGTACAATATGTTAAGATTTTGCTAAACGTATGATATGCTACGAATTCCAATTTGTCTTTCACGTCTGACTCAATTTGTTTTAATGACATTACACATTTATTTTGGGATCCAACACTGTAAACGTAATTTAAACTTTTTCAAAAGAAGGCGAGAGAGGACACAGAAGAGAGGACGCAGGACTTGAGCAAATCTAATTGAGAAAAGGCCAACAGAGGAGTGGCCGTCCCGACTCGATAGCCTTCTCCCAGAGAGGAAGCACAAGAGTATCCTCCTACCTGAGTCCTTCGCAGAAGAGTTTTGAGATCCGCTACACCCCCTATGAATCAGCTGTTTTTTACTGGGAGGAGAAAAGCATGCAAATATTTAAAAACAATATGCTACATATCCTTTTATCGATAAAATGTCTAGCACAACTAGCTACTGTACATGTATTTGTACTACTTTACACATTTAATTTGTGATTAATCCCATGTAGCCTAAATGTAATTTGCATAATGATGCTTGAGTGAAGGAGTCTCATTTCCTTCAAGCACATTTGTTTCCACATTTCCTGCTCTCCTTGATAGATGATCGGAATAGTTTGTCACATTATCATCAAAATAATCTGTCAGCCCCAATATTTCCATACTAAGCTGAAATCATTGTGTGATTTTATATTAGGCCTTTGTTTTGTCACACCCAGCTAGCTAAAATTAGATACTTTGAAATTACTTCACCAACGCTACAGCTAGCTAGCTGTTGATATTGAATACACATGCACTTACTTATGCTTGTGTGTTGTGTGTTCTAATGTGCTGAGCAAGTTGAGATGTTAGCTAAAGGTTAAACACTATTAATTTAATGTTCCAACTAAACATCCGATCTGCTCACTGTGATTAAATGTTACATGTTATAGTCATAATTACAAATAGCAGATATGAAGCGGCCCACCTTCAAAAAGTTGCCAGATGGGAGCCTTGTCCTGAAAGACACCAGCCTTTATCCGTTGTATGTGCCCTCAACACCTGTGCCCTGCTGGGCCTCTGTCCGAGCCCTCGAGGCCTGTGTCTGGCTGGGCGTTACCCTAAACCTAAGCTAGCCCTTTAATCTAACCCTTACCATAAACCTTCAACCTAACTCCTAACCTTAACCCTAACCTTTATTCCTAACCCCTAGCTAATGTTAGCCAGCTAGCTAACATTTGTAACTTTTGTATGATTGTAATTCGTAACATATCATTTGAAATGGATGATATGCATCCAAAAAACAATACCAAATAGATGTATCAGATTTACGTACAGAATAATATGAAATGCTCTGAGACCATGTTGCTGTCTGTGATCTCCACATGTGTGCCCGGTTGGGCTTCTGTCCATGCTCCATGACTATGCTCGGCTGTCCCTCAGTCAGCCCCCAGTCCTCCTTACTATTTTTTAAGCTTATACAGCATCATTTTTCATGTATTTATTACTCAACAGTATTCTCTCCTTCTTCTTAATTCACTCACAAAAGCCCTTATCTGTCACGCCCTGACCTTAGAGAGCCGTTTTATTTCTCTATGTGGTTAGGTCAGGGTGTGATGTGTGGTGGGCATTCTATGTTTTCTGTTTGTATGTTTTTGCCGGGTATGGTTCTCAATCAGGGACAGCTGTCTATAGTTGTCTCTGATTGGGAATCATTCTTAGGCAGCCTGTTTTGCCACCTTAGTTGTGGGTAGTTGACTTTGTTAGTGGCCTGTATAGCCCTAGTAAGCGGTGTGGTGTTGGTTCTTGTTTTTGTTTGCGACATTCAAAATAAAAAGAAATGTACGCTCACAACGCTGCACCTTGGTCCGGTCATTTCCCTGATGACGTTCGTGACATTATCTGAATGCTCTAATCACATTTTGATCTATTAATGTCAGTCTTTGAATGCTCCATTGTATAAACTACACCGAATAATAATATAAACGCAACATGCAACAATTTCAAAGATTTTACTGAGTTACAGTTCATATAAGGAAATCAGTCAATGTAAATAAATTCATTAGGCCCTAATCCATGGATTTCACATGACTAAGAATACAGATATGCATCTGGTCACAGATACCTTTAAAAAAAAAGGTAGGAGCATGGATCTGAAAATCAGTCAGTATCTGGGGTGACCACCGTTTGCCTCATGCAGTGCGACACATCTCCTTTGCATAGAGTTGATCAGGCTGTGGCCTGTGGAATGTTGTCACACTACTCTTTAATGGCTGTGTGAAGTTACTGGATATTGGCGGGAACTGTAACACGTTGTCGTACACGTTGATCCAGAGCATCCCATACATGCTAAATGGTGACATGTCTGGTGAGTATGCAGGCCATGGAAGACCAGGGACATTTTCAGCTTCCAGGAATGGTGTACAGATTCTTACGACATGGGACCCTGAATTATCATGCTGAAACATGAGGTGATAGCGGCAGATGATTGGCATGAAAATGTTGGCTTATGGTAGAGAAATAGCTCAGTTGGGAGAGTGTTAGACTGAAGATCTAAAGGTCCCTGGTTCGATCCCGGGTTTCGGCAGGAACAGTTTTTGCGAGAGGTCTACATTTGGTTCGTGACATTAAGGAGCCGATAAGATCTTCATTGTATACACCATAAGCTCGTCCCCTCCACCTATTACCAGATAGCAGAGTGGCGCAGCGGAACCGTGCTGGGCCCATAACCCAGAGGTCGATGGATCGAAACCATCCTCTGCTATATATTTTACATGAGGACAATTCGGCGAAGACAAAAACAGATCATAAGATAATATAACAAGCCTTTATGCAATAGAAATGATACCTACCATACAGTTAAGATTTGACAAAATAAAAGGATACGTTTGTTTTCAAAGAATGCGTTAAAATTGTATTTGTAAGCAATACTATAACTTATATAATATATCAACTATAAAGTATGAATGGGTGAGTTAGACCACATTAATATTGCGTCATCCTGAAGGGTAAGTGCAAATTTGATGTGTTCACCCTCTCATGGACAATGGATAAAATAACACGCCATTTTATCTGAGTAAGATTTGACAAAATAAAAGGATACGTCTGTTTTCAAAGAATGCGTTAAAATTGTATTTGTAAGCAATACTTATATAATATATCAACTATAAAGTATGAATGGGTGAGTTAGACCACATTAATATTGCGTCATCCTGAAGGGTAGGTGCAAATTTGATGTGTTCACTACCACCCTCTCATGGACAATGGATAAAATAACACGTCATTTTATCTGAGTAGTTCTAGAACTTCCATTACACATTGAGAGCCTGTGTCTGTTAGGAAGAAGACTCCAGATCAACTGAGGCTCATTTGCGTAGCTGTCGTCAGTAATTGGGTTAGCCTAATTTGAACAAAAATTCTAATTGAAAGTATGTGTGAGTTTGTCAGGGGACCAGCAGGTGGACGCTTCAAAAATAACGTGTGCGTGATTACTCCATCCATGTGGAGGCATTTGTCACTCGCTGTTGGAGAAAGATTAATAGAAAATAATCATGATCCTAAAGTCAGCAGAATACACCAGACAGCCAACCACACCACAACCACTTTAAGGTGGCCGAAATAGCTCAGTTGGGAGAGCGTTAGACTGAAGATCTAAAGGTCCCTGGTTCGATCCCGGGTTTCGGCAGGAACACTTTTTGCGAGAGGTCTACATTTGGTTCGTGACATTCATAAAAAATAACGTGTGCGTGATTACTCCATCCATGTGGAGGCATTTGTCACTCGCTATTACCAGATAGCAGAGTGGCGCAGCGGAAGCGTGCTGGGCCCATAACCCAGAGGTCGATGGATCGAAACCATCCTCTGCTATGTATTTTACATTATTGTAATTCGTAACATATCATTTGAAATGGATGATATGCATCCAAAAAACAATACCAAATAGATGTATCAGATTTACGTACAGAATAATATGAAATGCTCTGAGACCATGTTGCTGTCTGTGATCTCCACATGTGTGCCCGGTTGGGCTTCTGTCCATGCTCCATGACTATGCTCGGCTGTCCCTCAGTCAGCCCCCAGTCCTCCTTACTATTTTTTAAGCTTATACAGCATCATTTTTCATGTATTTATTACTCAACAGTATTCTCTCCTTCTTCTTAATTCACTCACAAAAGCCCTTATCTGTCACGCCCTGACCTTAGAGAGCCGTTTTATTTCTCTATGTGGTTAGGTCAGGGTGTGATGTGTGGTGGGCATTCTATGTTTTCTGTTTGTATGTTTTTGCCGGGTATGGTTCTCAATCAGGGACAGCTGTCTATAGTTGTCTCTGATTGGGAATCATTCTTAGGCAGCCTGTTTTGCCACCTTAGTTGTGGGTAGTTGACTTTGTTAGTGGCCTGTATAGCCCTAGTAAGCGGTGTGGTGTTGGTTCTTGTTTTTGTTTGCGACATTCAAAATAAAAAGAAATGTACGCTCACAACGCTGCACCTTGGTCCGGTCATTTCCCTGATGACGTTCGTGACATTATCTGAATGCTCTAATCACATTTTGATCTATTAATGTCAGTCTTTGAATGCTCCATTGTATAAACTACACCGAATAATAATATAAACGCAACATGCAACAATTTCAAAGATTTTACTGAGTTACAGTTCATATTAGGAAATCAGTCAATGTAAATAAATTCATTAGGCCCTAATCCATGGATTTCACATGACTAAGAATACAGATATGCATCTGGTCACAGATACCTTTAAAAAAAAAGGTAGGAGCATGGATCTGAAAATCAGTCAGTATCTGGGGAGACCACCGTTTGCCTCATGCAGTGCGACACATCTCCTTTGCATAGAGTTGATCGGGCTGTGGCCTGTGGAATGTTGTCACACTACTCTTTAATTTTATCTGAGTAGTTCTAGAACTTCCATTACACATTGAGAGCCTGTGTCTGTTAGGAAGAAGACTCCAGATCAACTGAGGCTCATTTTCGTAGCTGTCGTCAGTAATTGGGTTAGCCTAATTTGAACAAAAATTCTAATTGAAAGTATTTGTGAGTTTGTCAGGGGACCAGCAGGTGGACGCTTCAAAAATAACGTGTGCGTGATTACTCCATCCATGTGGAGGCATTTGTCACTCGCTGTTGGAGCCGATAAGATCTTCATTGTATACACCATAAGCTCGTCCCCTCCACCTATTACCAGATAGCAGAGTGGCGCAGCGGAAGCGTGCTGGGCCCATAACCCAGAGGTCGATGGATCGAAACCATCCTCTGCTATGTATTTTACATGTGGACAATTCGGCGAAGACAAAAACAGATCATAAGATAATATAAAAAGCCTTTATGCAATAGAAATGATACCTACCATACAGTTAAGATTTGACAAAATAAAAGGATACGTTTGTTTTCAAAGAATGCGTTAAAATTGTATTTGTAAGCAATACTTATATAATATATCAACTATAAAGTATGAATGGGTGAGTTAGACCACATTAATATTGCGTCATCCTGAAGGGTAAGTGCAAATTTGATGTGTTCACTACCACCCTCTCATGGACAATGGATAAAATAACACGTCATTTTATCTAGTAGTTCTAGAACTTCCATTACACATTGAGAGCCTGTGTCTGTTAGGAAGAAGACTCCAGATCAACTGAGGCTCATTTTCGTAGCTGTCGTCAGTAATTGGGTTAGCCTAATTTGAACAAAAATTCTAATTGAAAGTATGTGTGAGTTTGTCAGGGGACCAGCAGGTGGACGCTTCAAAAATAACGTGTGCGTGATTACTCCATCCATGTGGAGGCATTTGTCACTCGCTGTTGGAGAAAGATTAATAGAAAATAATCATGATCCTAAAGTCAGCAGAATACACCAGACAGCCAACCACACCACAACCACTTTAAGGTGGCCGAAATAGCTCAGTTGGGAGAGCGTTAGACTGAAGATCTAAAGGTCCCTGGTTCGATCCCGGGTTTCGGCAGGAACACTTTTTGCGAGAGGTCTACATTTGGTTCGTGACATTAAGGAGCCGATAAGATCTTCATTGTATACACCATAAGCTCGTCCCCTCCACCTATTAACAGATAGACTGAAGATCTAAAAGTCCCTGGTTCGATCCCGGGTTTCGGCAGGAACAGTTTTTGCGAGAGGTCTACATTTGGTTCGTGACATTCATAAAAAATAACGTGTGCGTGATTACTCCATCCATGTGGAAGCATTTGTCACTCGCTATTACCAGATAGCAGAGTGGCGCAGCGGAAGCGTGCTGGGCCCATAACCCAGAGGTCGATGGATCGAAACCATCCTCTGCTATGTATTTTACATTATTGTAATTCGTAACATATCATTTGAAATGGATGATATGCATCCAAAAAACAATACCAAATAGATGTATCAGATTTACGTACAGAATAATATGAAATGCTCTGAGACCATGTTGCTGTCTGTGATCTCCACATGTGTGCCCGGTTGGGCTTCTGTCCATGCTCCATGACTATGCTCGGCTGTCCCTCAGTCAGCCCCCAGTCCTCCTTACTATTTTTTAAGCTTATACAGCATCATTTTTCATGTATTTATTACTCAACAGTATTCTCTCCTTCTTCTTAATTCACTCACAAAAGCCCTTATCTGTCACGCCCTGACCTTAGAGAGCCGTTTTATTTCTCTATGTGGTTAGGTCAGGGTGTGATGTGTGGTGGGCATTCTATGTTTTCTGTTTGTATGTTTTTGCCGGGTATGGTTCTCAATCAGGGACAGCTGTCTATAGTTGTCTCTGATTGGGAATCATTCTTAGGCAGCCTGTTTTGCCACCTTAGTTGTGGGTAGTTGACTTTGTTAGTGGCCTGTATAGCCCTAGTAAGCGGTGTGGTGTTGGTTCTTGTTTTTGTTTGCGACATTCAAAATAAAAAGAAATGTACGCTCACAACGCTGCACCTTGGTCCGGTCATTTCCCTGATGACGTTCGTGACATTATCTGAATGCTCTAATCACATTTTGATCTATTAATGTCAGTCTTTGAATGCTCCATTGTATAAACTACACCGAATAATAATATAAACGCAACATGCAACAATTTCAAAGATTTTACTGAGTTACAGTTCATATAAGGAAATCAGTCAATGTAAATAAATTCATTAGGCCCTAATCCATGGATTTCACATGACTAAGAATGCAGATATGCATCTGGTCACAGATACCTTTAAAAAAAAAGGTAGGAGCATGGATCTGAAAATCAGTCAGTATCTGGGGAGACCACCGTTTGCCTCATGCAGTGCGACACATCTCCTTTGCATAGAGTTGATCGGGCTGTGGCCTGTGGAATGTTGTCACACTACTCTTTAATTTTATCTGAGTAGTTCTAGAACTTCCATTACACATTGAGAGCCTGTGTCTGTTAGGAAGAAGACTCCAGATCAACTGAGGCTCATTTTCGTAGCTGTCGTCAGTAATTGGGTTAGCCTAATTTGAACAAAAATTCTAATTGAAAGTATGTGTGAGTTTGTCAGGGTGGACGCTTCAAAAATAACGTGTGCGTGATTACTCCATCCATGTGGAGGCATTTGTCACTCGCTGTTGGAGCCGATAAGATCTTCATTGTATACACCATAAGCTCGTCCCCTCCACCTATTACCAGATAGCAGAGTGGCGCAGCGGAAGCGTGCTGGGCCCATAACCCAGAGGTCGATGGATCGAAACCATCCTCTGCTATGTATTTTACATGTGGACAATTCGGCGAAGACAAAAACAGATCATAAGATAATATAAAAAGCCTTTATGCAATAGAAATGATACCTACCATACAGTTAAGATTTGACAAAATAAAAGGATACGTTTGTTTTCAAAGAATGCGTTAAAATTGTATTTGTAAGCAATACTTATATAATATATCAACTATAAAGTATGAATGGGTGAGTTAGACCACATTAATATTGCGTCATCCTGAAGGGTAAGTGCAAATTTGATGTGTTCACTACCACCCTCTCATGGACAATGGATAAAATAACACGTCATTTTATCTGAGTAGTTCTAGAACTTCCATTACACATTGAGAGCCTGTGTCTGTTAGGAAGAAGACTCCAGATCAACTGAGGCTCATTTTCGTAGCTGTCGTCAGTAATTGGGTTAGCCTAATTTGAACAAAAATTCTAATTGAAAGTATGTGTGAGTTTGTCAGGGGACCAGCAGGTGGACGCTTCAAAAATAACGTGTGCGTGATTACTCCATCCATGTGGAGGCATTTGTCACTCGCTGTTGGAGAAAGATTAATAGAAAATAATCATGATCCTAAAGTCAGCAGAATACACCAGACAGCCAACCACACCACAACCACTTTAAGGTGGCTGAAATAGCTCAGTTGGGAGAGCGTTAGACTGAAGATCTAAAGGTCCCTGGTTCGATCCCGGGTTTCGGCAGGAACAGTTTTTGCGAGAGGTCTACATTTGGTTCGTGACATTAAGGAGCCGATAAGATCTTCATTGTATACACCATAAGCTCGTCCCCTCCACCTATTAACAGATAGACTGAAGATCTAAAGGTCCCTGGTTCGATCCCGGGTTTCGGCAGGAACGGTTTTTGCGAGAGGTCTACATTTGGTTCGTGACATTCATAAAAAATAACGTGTGCGTGATTACTCCATCCATGTGGAGGCATTTGTCACTCGCTATTACCAGATAGCAGAGTGGCGCAGCGGAAGCGTGCTGGGCCCATAACCCAGAGGTCGATGGATCGAAACCATCCTCTGCTATGTATTTTACATGTGGACAATTCGGCGAAGACAAAAACAGATCATAATATAAAAAGCCTTTATGCAATAGAAATGATACCTACCATACAGTTAAGATTTGACAAAATAAAAGGATAGAAAATATCCTAAAGTCAACTAAATCAATTAGACAGCTAACAAGACACCTTAGAAAATAATGAGAAATAATATTTTAGCAGGATGGCTGAAATAGTTCAGTTGGGAGAGCGTTAGACTGAAGATCAAAAGGTCCCTGGTTCGATCCCGGGTTTCGGCAAGTGTTTATTTTGCGAGACTTCTAAATTTGGCCTGAAACACAGGTTCAAAGGGTACATTTAGTTGGGAGATTATGGGTTGGACAAAACCCTGAACTCTCCTCAACTCCTCCACCCTTTCTCCGTGACCCAACCTATACTCAGAGGATTTCATATTATTCTGTATGTATATCAAAGATACTCCATTTAATATGATATGTTACATTTCATATTGTATGTATTATTAGGAATGTCCATCATCCATTTCATATGATATGAATTACAATTTGTATGATGTTAAGAATTTCCAAAACGTACAATACATTACAAATTAGCAACATGTACAATATGTTAAGATTTTGCTAAACGTATGATATGCTACGAATTCCAATTTGTCTTTCACGTCTGACTCAATTTGTTTTAATGACATTACACATTTATTTTGGGATCCAACACTGTAAACGTAATTTAAACTTTTTCAAAAGAAGGCGAGAGAGGACACAGAAGAGAGGACGCAGGACTTGAGCAAATCTAATTGAGAAAAGGCCAACAGAGGAGTGGCCGTCCCGACTCGATAGCCTTCTCCCAGAGAGGAAGCACAAGAGTATCCTCCTACCTGAGTCCTTCGCAGAAGAGTTTTGAGATCCGCTACACCCCCTATGAATCAGCTGTTTTTTACTGGGAGGAGAAAAGCATGCAAATATTTAAAAACAATATGCTACATATCCTTTTATCGATAAAATGTCTAGCACAACTAGCTACTGTACATGTATTTGTACTACTTTACACATTTAATTTGTGATTAATCCCATGTAGCCTAAATGTAATTTGCATAATGATGCTTGAGTGAAGGAGTCTCATTTCCTTCAAGCACATTTGTTTCCACATTTCCTGCTCTCCTTGATAGATGATCGGAATAGTTTGTCACATTATCATCAAAATAATCTGTCAGCCCCAATATTTCCATACTAAGCTGAAATCATTGTGTGATTTTATATTAGGCCTTTGTTTTGTCACACCCAGCTAGCTAAAATTAGATACTTTGAAATTACTTCACCAACGCTACAGCTAGCTAGCTGTTGATATTGAATACACATGCACTTACTTATGCTTGTGTGTTGTGTGTTCTAATGTGCTGAGCAAGTTGAGATGTTAGCTAAAGGTTAAACACTATTAATTTAATGTTCCAACTAAACATCCGATCTGCTCACTGTGATTAAATGTTACATGTTATAGTCATAATTACAAATAGCAGATATGAAGCGGCCCACCTTCAAAAAGTTGCCAGATGGGAGCCTTGTCCTGAAAGACACCAGCCTTTATCCGTTGTATGTGCCCTCAACACCTGTGCCCTGCTGGGCCTCTGTCCGAGCCCTCGAGGCCTGTGTCTGGCTGGGCGTTACCCTAAACCTAAGCTAGCCCTTTAATCTAACCCTTACCATAAACCTTCAACCTAACTCCTAACCTTAACCCTAACCTTTATTCCTAACCCCTAGCTAATGTTAGCCAGCTAGCTAACATTTGTAACTTTTGTATGATTGTAATTCGTAACATATCATTTGAAATGGATGATATGCATCCAAAAAACAATACCAAATAGATGTATCAGATTTACGTACAGAATAATATGAAATGCTCTGAGACCATGTTGCTGTCTGTGATCTCCACATGTGTGCCCGGTTGGGCTTCTGTCCATGCTCCATGACTATGCTCGGCTGTCCCTCAGTCAGCCCCCAGTCCTCCTTACTATTTTTTAAGCTTATACAGCATCATTTTTCATGTATTTATTACTCAACAGTATTCTCTCCTTCTTCTTAATTCACTCACAAAAGCCCTTATCTGTCACGCCCTGACCTTAGAGAGCCGTTTTATTTCTCTATGTGGTTAGGTCAGGGTGTGATGTGTGGTGGGCATTCTATGTTTTCTGTTTGTATGTTTTTGCCGGGTATGGTTCTCAATCAGGGACAGCTGTCTATAGTTGTCTCTGATTGGGAATCATTCTTAGGCAGCCTGTTTTGCCACCTTAGTTGTGGGTAGTTGACTTTGTTAGTGGCCTGTATAGCCCTAGTAAGCGGTGTGGTGTTGGTTCTTGTTTTTGTTTGCGACATTCAAAATAAAAAGAAATGTACGCTCACAACGCTGCACCTTGGTCCGGTCATTTCCCTGATGACGTTCGTGACATTATCTGAATGCTCTAATCACATTTTGATCTATTAATGTCAGTCTTTGAATGCTCCATTGTATAAACTACACCGAATAATAATATAAACGCAACATGCAACAATTTCAAAGATTTTACTGAGTTACAGTTCATATAAGGAAATCAGTCAATGTAAATAAATTCATTAGGCCCTAATCCATGGATTTCACATGACTAAGAATACAGATATGCATCTGGTCACAGATACCTTTAAAAAAAAAGGTAGGAGCATGGATCTGAAAATCAGTCAGTATCTGGGGTGACCACCGTTTGCCTCATGCAGTGCGACACATCTCCTTTGCATAGAGTTGATCAGGCTGTGGCCTGTGGAATGTTGTCACACTACTCTTTAATGGCTGTGTGAAGTTACTGGATATTGGCGGGAACTGTAACACGTTGTCGTACACGTTGATCCAGAGCATCCCATACATGCTAAATGGTGACATGTCTGGTGAGTATGCAGGCCATGGAAGACCTGGGACATTTTCAGCTTCCAGGAATGGTGTACAGATTCTTACGACATGGGACCCTGAATTATCATGCTGAAACATGAGGTGATAGCGGCAGATGATTGGCATGAAAATGTTGGCTTATGGTAGAGAAATAGCTCAGTTGGGAGAGTGTTAGACTGAAGATCTAAAGGTCCCTGGTTCGATCCCGGGTTTCGGCAGGAACAGTTTTTGCGAGAGGTCTACATTTGGTTCGTGACATTAAGGAGCCGATAAGATCTTCATTGTATACACCATAAGCTCGTCCCCTCCACCTATTACCAGATAGCAGAGTGGCGCAGCGGAAGCGTGCTGGGCCCATAACCCAGAGGTCGATGGATCGAAACCATCCTCTGCTATATATTTTACATGAGGACAATTCGGCGAAGACAAAAACAGATCATAAGATAATATAACAAGCCTTTATGCAATAGAAATGATACCTACCATACAGTTAAGATTTGACAAAATAAAAGGATACGTTTGTTTTCAAAGAATGCGTTAAAATTGTATTTGTAAGCAATACTATAACTTATATAATATATCAACTATAAAGTATGAATGGGTGAGTTAGACCACATTAATATTGCGTCATCCTGAAGGGTAAGTGCAAATTTGATGTGTTCACCCTCTCATGGACAATGGATAAAATAACACGCCATTTTATCTGAGTAAGATTTGACAAAATAAAAGGATACGTTTGTTTTCAAAGAATGCGTTAAAATTGTATTTGTAAGCAATACTTATATAATATATCAACTATAAAGTATGAATGGGTGAGTTAGACCACATTAATATTGCGTCATCCTGAAGGGTAGGTGCAAATTTGATGTGTTCACTACCACCCTCTCATGGACAATGGATAAAATAACACGTCATTTTATCTGAGTAGTTCTAGAACTTCCATTACACATTGAGAGCCTGTGTCTGTTAGGAAGAAGACTCCAGATCAACTGAGGCTCATTTGCGTAGCTGTCGTCAGTAATTGGGTTAGCCTAAATTGAACAAAAATTCTAATTGAAAGTATGTGTGAGTTTGTCAGGGGAACAGCAGGTGGACGCTTCAAAAATAACGTGTGCGTGATTACTCCATCCATGTGGAGGCATTTGTCACTCGCTGTTGGAGAAAGATTAATAGAAAATAATCATGATCCTAAAGTCAGCAGAATACACCAGACAGCCAACCACACCACAACCACTTTAAGGTGGCCGAAATAGCTCAGTTGGGAGAGCGTTAGACTGAAGATCTAAAGGTCCCTGGTTCGATCCCGGGTTTCGGCAGGAACAGTTTTTGCGAGAGGTCTACATTTGGTTCGTGACATTAAGGAGCCGATAAGATCTTCATTGTATACACCATAAGCTCGTCCCCTCCACCTATTAACAGATAGACTGAAGATCTAAAGGTCCCTGGTTCGATCCCGGGTTTCGGCAGGAACAGTTTTTGCGAGAGGTCTACATTTGGTTCGTGACATTCATAAAAAATAACGTGTGCGTGATTACTCCATCCATGTGGAGGCATTTGTCACTCGCTATTACCAGATAGCAGAGTGGCGCAGCGGAAGCGTGCTGGGCCCATAACCCAGAGGTCGATGGATCGAAACCATCCTCTGCTATGTATTTTACATGTGGACAATTCGGCGAAGACAAAAACAGATCATAATATAAAAAGCCTTTATGCAATAGAAATGATACCTACCATACAGTTAAGATTTGACAAAATAAAAGGATAGAAAATATCCTAAAGTCAACTAAATCAATTAGACAGCTAACAAGACACCTTAGAAAATAATGAGAAATAATATTTTAGCAGGATGGCTGAAATAGTTCAGTTGGGAGAGCGTTAGACTGAAGATCAAAAGGTCCCTGGTTCGATCCCGGGTTTCGGCAAGTGTTTATTTTGCGAGACTTCTAAATTTGGCCTGAAACACAGGTTCAAAGGGTACATTTAGTTGGGAGATTATGGGTTGGACAAAACCCTGAACTCTCCTCAACTCCTCCACCCTTTCTCCGTGACCCAACCTATACTCAGAGGATTTCATATTATTCTGTATGTATATCAAAGATACTCCATTTAATATGATATGTTACATTTCATATTGTATGTATTATTAGGAATGTCCATCATCCATTTCATATGATATGAATTACAATTTGTATGATGTTAAGAATTTCCAAAACGTACAATACATTACAAATTAGCAACATGTACAATATGTTAAGATTTTGCTAAACGTATGATATGCTACGAATTCCAATTTGTCTTTCACGTCTGACTCAATTTGTTTTAATGACATTACACATTTATTTTGGGATCCAACACTGTAAACGTAATTTAAACTTTTTCAAAAGAAGGCGAGAGAGGACACAGAAGAGAGGACGCAGGACTTGAGCAAATCTAATTGAGAAAAGGCCAACAGAGGAGTGGCCGTCCCGACTCGATAGCCTTCTCCCAGAGAGGAAGCACAAGAGTATCCTCCTACCTGAGTCCTTCGCAGAAGAGTTTTGAGATCCGCTACACCCCCTATGAATCAGCTGTTTTTTACTGGGAGGAGAAAAGCATGCAAATATTTAAAAACAATATGCTACATATCCTTTTATCGATAAAATGTCTAGCACAACTAGCTACTGTACATGTATTTGTACTACTTTACACATTTAATTTGTGATTAATCCCATGTAGCCTAAATGTAATTTGCATAATGATGCTTGAGTGAAGGAGTCTCATTTCCTTCAAGCACATTTGTTTCCACATTTCCTGCTCTCCTTGATAGATGATCGGAATAGTTTGTCACATTATCATCAAAATAATCTGTCAGCCCCAATATTTCCATACTAAGCTGAAATCATTGTGTGATTTTATATTAGGCCTTTGTTTTGTCACACCCAGCTAGCTAAAATTAGATACTTTGAAATTACTTCACCAACGCTACAGCTAGCTAGCTGTTGATATTGAATACACATGCACTTACTTATGCTTGTGTGTTGTGTGTTCTAATGTGCTGAGCAAGTTGAGATGTTAGCTAAAGGTTAAACACTATTAATTTAATGTTCCAACTAAACATCCGATCTGCTCACTGTGATTAAATGTTACATGTTATAGTCATAATTACAAATAGCAGATATGAAGCGGCCCACCTTCAAAAAGTTGCCAGATGGGAGCCTTGTCCTGAAAGACACCAGCCTTTATCCGTTGTATGTGCCCTCAACACCTGTGCCCTGCTGGGCCTCTGTCCGAGCCCTCGAGGCCTGTGTCTGGCTGGGCGTTACCCTAAACCTAAGCTAGCCCTTTAATCTAACCCTTACCATAAACCTTCAACCTAACTCCTAACCTTAACCCTAACCTTTATTCCTAACCCCTAGCTAATGTTAGCCAGCTAGCTAACATTTGTAACTTTTGCATGATTGTAATTCGTAACATATCATTTGAAATGGATGATATGCATCCAAAAAACAATACCAAATAGATGTATCAGATTTACGTACAGAATAATATGAAATGCTCTGAGACCATGTTGCTGTCTGTGATCTCCACATGTGTGCCCGGTTGGGCTTCTGTCCATGCTCCATGACTATGCTCGGCTGTCCCTCAGTCAGCCCCCAGTCCTCCTTACTATTTTTTAAGCTTATACAGCATCATTTTTCATGTATTTATTACTCAACAGTATTCTCTCCTTCTTCTTAATTCACTCACAAAAGCCCTTATCTGTCACGCCCTGACCTTAGAGAGCCGTTTTATTTCTCTATGTGGTTAGGTCAGGGTGTGATGTGTGGTGGGCATTCTATGTTTTCTGTTTGTATGTTTTTGCCGGGTATGGTTCTCAATCAGGGACAGCTGTCTATAGTTGTCTCTGATTGGGAATCATTCTTAGGCAGCCTGTTTTGCCACCTTAGTTGTGGGTAGTTGACTTTGTTAGTGGCCTGTATAGCCCTAGTAAGCGGTGTGGTGTTGGTTCTTGTTTTTGTTTGCGACATTCAAAATAAAAAGAAATGTACGCTCACAACGCTGCACCTTGGTCCGGTCATTTCCCTGATGACGTTCGTGACATTATCTGAATGCTCTAATCACATTTTGATCTATTAATGTCAGTCTTTGAATGCTCCATTGTATAAACTACACCGAATAATAATATAAACGCAACATGCAACAATTTCAAAGATTTTACTGAGTTACAGTTCATATAAGGAAATCAGTCAATGTAAATAAATTCATTAGGCCCTAATCCATGGATTTCACATGACTAAGAATACAGATATGCATCTGGTCACAGATACCTTTAAAAAAAAAGGTAGGAGCATGGATCTGAAAATCAGTCAGTATCTGGGGTGACCACCGTTTGCCTCATGCAGTGCGACACATCTCCTTTGCATAGAGTTGATCAGGCTGTGGCCTGTGGAATGTTGTCACACTACTCTTTAATGGCTGTGTGAAGTTACTGGATATTGGCGGGAACTGTAACACGTTGTCGTACACGTTGATCCAGAGCATCCCATACATGCTAAATGGTGACATGTCTGGTGAGTATGCAGGCCATGGAAGACCTGGGACATTTTCAGCTTCCAGGAATGGTGTACAGATTCTTACGACATGGGACCCTGAATTATCATGCTGAAACATGAGGTGATAGCGGCAGATGATTGGCATGAAAATGTTGGCTTATGGTAGAGAAATAGCTCAGTTGGGAGAGCGTTAGACTGAAGATCTAAAGGTCCCTGGTTCGATCCCGGGTTTCGGCAGGAACAGTTTTTGCGAGAGGTCTACATTTGGTTCGTGACATTAAGGAGCCGATAAGATCTTCATTGTATACACCATAAGCTCGTCCCCTCCACCTATTACCAGTTAGCAGAGTGGCGCAGCGGAAGCGTGCTGGGCCCATAACCCAGAGGTCGATGGATCGAAACCATCCTCTGCTATGTATTTTACATGTGGACAATTCGGCGAAGACAAAAACAGATCATAAGATAATATAAAAAGCCTTTATGCAATAGAAATGATACCTACCATACAGTTAAGATTTGACAAAATAAAAGGATACGTTTGTTTTCAAAGAATGCGTTAAAATTGTATTTGTAAGCAATACTTATATAATATATCAACTATAAAGTATGAATTGGTGAGTTAGACCACATTAATATTGCGTCATCCTAAAGGGTAAGTGCAAATTTGATGTGTTCACTACCACCCTCTCATGGACAATGGATAAAATAACACGTCATTTTATCTGAGTAGTTCTAGAACTTCCATTACACATTGAGAGCCTGTGTCTGTTAGGAAGAAGACTCCAGATCAACTGAGGCTCATTTTCGTAGCTGTCGTCAGTAATTGGGTTAGCCTAATTTGAACAAAAATTCTAATTGAAAGTATGTGTGAGTTTGTCAGGGGACCAGCAGGTGGACGCTTCAAAAATAACGTGTGCGTGATTACTCCATCCATGTGGAGGCATTTGTCACTCGCTGTTGGAGAAAGATAAATAGAAAATAATCATGATCCTAAAGTCAGCAGAATACACCAGACAGCCAACCACACCACAACCACTTTAAGGTGGCCGAAATAGCTCAGTTGGGAGAGCGTTAGACTGAAGATCTAAAGGTCCCTGGTTCGATCCCGGGTTTCGGCAGGAACAGTTTTTGATAGAGGTCTACATTTGGTTTGTGACATTAAGGAGCCGATAAGATCATCATTGTATACACCATAAGCTCGTCCCCTCCACCTATTAACAGATAGACTGAAGATCTAAAGGTCCCTGGTTCGATCCCGGGTTTCGGCAGGAACAGTTTTTGCGAGAGGTCTACATTTGGTTCGTGACATTCATAAAAAATAACGTGTGCGTGATTACTCCATCCATGTGGAGGCATTTGTCACTCTCTATTACCAGATAGCAGAGTGGAGCAGCGGAAGCGTGCTGGGCCCATAACCCAGAGGTCGATGGATCGAAACCATCCTCTGCTATGTATTTTACATGTGGACAATTCGGCGAAGACAAAAACAGATCATAATATAAAAAGCCTTTATGCAATAGAAATGATACCTACCATACAGTTAAGATTTGACAAAATAAAAGGATAGAAAATATCCTAAAGTCAACTAAATCAATTAGACAGCTAACAAGACACCTTAGAAAATAATGAGAAATAATATTTTAGCAGGATGGCCGAAATAGTTCAGTTGGGAGAGCGTTAGACTGAAGATCAAAAGGTCCCTGGTTCGATCCCGGGTTTCGGCAAGTGTTTATTTTGCGAGACTTCTACATTTGGCCTGAAACACAGGTTCAAAGGGTACATTTAGTTGGGAGATTATGGGTTGGACAAAACCCTGAACTCTCCTCAACTCCTCCACCCTTTCTCCGTGACCCAACCTATACTCAGAGGATTTCATATTATTCTGTATGTATATCAAATATACTCCATTTAATATGATATGTTACATTTCATATTGTATGTATTATTTAGGAATGTCCATCATCCATTTCATATGATATGAATTACAATTTGTATGATGTTAAGAATTTCCAAAACGTACAATACATTACAAATTAGCAACATGTACAATATGTTAAGATTTTGCTAAACGTATGATATGCTACGAATTCCAATTTGTCTTTCACGTCTGACTCAATTTGTTTTAATGACATTACACATTTATTTTGGGATCCAACACTGTAAACGTAATTTAAACTTTTTCAAAAGAAGGCGAGAGAGGACACAGAAGAGAGGACGCAGGACTTGAGCAAATCTAATTGAGAAAAGGCCAACAGAGGAGTGGCCGTCCCGACTCGATAGCCTTCTCCCAGAGAGGAAGCACAAGAGTATCCTCCTACCTGAGTCCTTCGCAGAAGAGTTTTGAGATCCGCTACACCCCCTATGAATCAGCTGTTTTTTACTGGGAGGAGAAAAGCATGCAAATATTTAAAAACAATATGCTACATATCCTTTTATCGATAAAATGTCTAGCACAACTAGCTACTGTACATGTATTTGTACTACTTTACACATTTAATTTGTGATTAATCCCATGTAGCCTAAATGTAATTTGCATAATGATGCTTGAGTGAAGGAGTCTCATTTCCTTCAAGCACATTTGTTTCCACATTTCCTGCTCTCCTTGATAGATGATCGGAATAGTTTGTCACATTATCATCAAAATAATCTGTCAGCCCCAATATTTCCATACTAAGCTGAAATCATTGTGTGATTTTATATTAGGCCTTTGTTTTGTCACACCCAGCTAGCTAAAATTAGATACTTTGAAATTACTTCACCAACGCTACAGCTAGCTAGCTGTTGATATTGAATACACATGCACTTACTTATGCTTGTGTGTTGTGTGTTCTAATGTGCTGAGCAAGTTGAGATGTTAGCTAAAGGTTAAACACTATTAATTTAATGTTCCAACTAAACATCCGATCTGCTCACTGTGATTAAATGTTACATGTTATAGTCATAATTACAAATAGCAGATATGAAGCGGCCCACCTTCAAAAAGTTGCCAGATGGGAGCCTTGTCCTGAAAGACACCAGCCTTTATCCGTTGTATGTGCCCTCAACACCTGTGCCCTGCTGGGCCTCTGTCCGAGCCCTCGAGGCCTGTGTCTGGCTGGGCGTTACCCTAAACCTAAGCTAGCCCTTTAATCTAACCCTTACCATAAACCTTCAACCTAACTCCTAACCTTAACCCTAACCTTTATTCCTAACCCCTAGCTAATGTTAGCCAGCTAGCTAACATTTGTAACTTTTGTATGATTGTAATTCGTAACATATCATTTGGACAATGGATAAAATAACACGCCATTTTATCTGAGTAGTTTTAGAACTTCCATTACACATTGAGAGCCTGTGTCTGTTAGGAAGAAGACTCCAGATCAACTGAGGCTAATTTTCGTAGCTGTCGTCAGTAATTGGGTTAGCCTAATTTGAACAAAAATTCTAATTGAAAGTATGTGTGAGTTTGTCAGGGGACCAGCAGGTGGACGCTTCAAAAATAACGTGTGCGTGATTACTCCATCCATGTGGAGGCATTTGTCACTCGCTGTTGGAGCCGATAAGATCTTCATTGTATACACCATAAGCTCCTCCCCTCCACCTATTACCAGATAGCAGAGTGGCGCAGCGGAAGCGTGCTGGGCCCATAACCCAGAGGTCGATGGATCGAAACCATCCTCTGCTATGTATTTTACATGTGGACAATTCGGCGAAGACAAAAACAGATCATAAGATAATATAAAAAGCCTTTATGCAATAGAAATGATACCTACCATACAGTTAAGATTTGACAAAATAAAAGGATACGTTTGTTTTCAAAGAATGCGTTAAAATTGTATTTGTAAGCAATACTTATATAATATATCAACTATAAAGTATGAATGGGTGAGTTAGACCACATTAATATTGCGTCATCCTGAAGGGTAGGTGCAAATTTGATGTGTTCACTACCACCCTCTCATGGACAATGGATAAAATAACACGTCATTTTATCTGAGTAGTTCTAGAACTTCCATTACACATTGAGAGCCTGTGTCTGTTAGGAAGAAGACTCCAGATCAACTGAGGCTCATTTGCGTAGCTGTCGTCAGTAATTGGGTTAGCCTAATTTGAAAAAAAATTCTAATTGAAAGTATGTGTGAGTTTGTCAGGGGACCAGCAGGTGGACGCTTCAAAAATAACGTGTGCGTGATTACTCCATCCATGTGGAGGCATTTGTCACTCGCTGTTGGAGAAAGATTAATAGAAAATAATCATGATCCTAAAGTCAGCAGAATACACCAGACAGCCAACCACACCACAACCACTTTAAGGTGGCCGAAATAGCTCAGTTGGGAGAGCGTTAGACTGAAGATCTAAAGGTCCCTGGTTCGATCCCGGGTTTCGGCAGGAACAGTTCTTGCGAGAGGTCTACATTTGGTTCGTGACATTAAGGAGCCGATAAGATCTTCATTGTATACACCATAAGCTCGTCCCCTCCACCTATTAACAGATAGACTGAAGATCTAAAGGTCCCTGGTGCGATCCCGGGTTTCGGCAGGAACAGTTTTTGCGAGAGGTCTACATTTGGTTCGTGACATTCATAAAAAATAACGTGTGCGTGATTACTCCATCCATGTGGAGGCATTTGTCACTTGCTATTACCAGATAGCAGAGTGGCGCAGCGGAAGCGTGCTGGGCCCATAACCCAGAGGTCGATGGATCGAAACCATCCTCTGCTATGTATTTTACATGTGGACAATTCGGCGAAGACAAAAACAGATCATAATATAAAAAGCCTTTATGCAATAGAAATGATACCTACCATACAGTTAAGATTTGACAAAATAAAAGGATAGAAAATATCCTAAAGTCAACTAAATCAATTAGACAGCTAACAAGACACCTTAGAAAATAATGAGAAATAATATTTTAGCAGGATGTCTGAAATAGTTCAGTTGGGAGAGCGTTAGACTGAAGATCAAAAGGTCCCTGGTTCGATCCCGGGTTTCGGCAAGTGTTTATTTTGCGAGACTTCTAAATTTGGCCTGAAACACAGGTTCAAAGGGTACATTTAGTTGGGAGATTATGGGTTGGACAAAACCCTGAACTCTCCTCAACTCCTCCACCCTTTCTCCGTGACCCAACCTATACTCAGAGGATTTCATATTATTCTGTATGTATATCAAAGATACTCCATTTAATATGATATGTTACATTTCATATTGTATGTATTATTAGGAATGTCCATCATCCATTTCATATGATATGAATTACAATTTGTATGATGTTAAGAATTTCCAAAACGTACAATACATTACAAATTAGCAACATGTACAATATGTTAAGATTTTGCTAAACGTATGATATGCTACGAATTCCAATTTGTCTTTCACGTCTGACTCAATTTGTTTTAATGACATTACACATTTATTTTGGGATCCAACACTGTAAACGTAATTTAAACTTTTTCAAAAGAAGGCGAGAGAGGACACAGAAGAGAGGACGCAGGACTTGAGCAAATCTAATTGAGAAAAGGCCAACAGAGGAGTGGCCGTCCCGACTCGATAGCCTTCTCCCAGAGAGGAAGCACAAGAGTATCCTCCTACCTGAGTCCTTCGCAGAAGAGTTTTGAGATCCGCTACACCCCCTATGAATCAGCTGTTTTTTACTGGGAGGAGAAAAGCATGCAAATATTTAAAAACAATATGCTACATATCCTTTTATCGATAAAATGTCTAGCACAACTAGCTACTGTACATGTATTTGTACTACTTTACACATTTAATTTGTGATTAATCCCATGTAGCCTAAATGTAATTTGCATAATGATGCTTGAGTGAAGGAGTCTCATTTCCTTCAAGCACATTTGTTTCCACATTTCCTGCTCTCCTTGATAGATGATCGGAATAGTTTGTCACATTATCATCAAAATAATCTGTCAGCCCCAATATTTCCATACTAAGCTGAAATCATTGTGTGATTTTATATTAGGCCTTTGTTTTGTCACACCCAGCTAGCTAAAATTAGATACTTTGAAATTACTTCACCAACGCTACAGCTAGCTAGCTGTTGATATTGAATACACATGCACTTACTTATGCTTGTGTGTTGTGTGTTCTAATGTGCTGAGCAAGTTGAGATGTTAGCTAAAGGTTAAACACTATTAATTTAATGTTCCAACTAAACATCCGATCTGCTCACTGTGATTAAATGTTACATGTTATAGTCATAATTACAAATAGCAGATATGAAGCGGCCCACCTTCAAAAAGTTGCCAGATGGGAGCCTTGTCCTGAAAGACACCAGCCTTTATCCGTTGTATGTGCCCTCAACACCTGTGCCCTGCTGGGCCTCTGTCCGAGCCCTCGAGGCCTGTGTCTGGCTGGGCGTTACCCTAAACCTAAGCTAGCCCTTTAATCTAACCCTTACCATAAACCTTCAACCTAACTCCTAACCTTAACCCTAACCTTTATTCCTAACCCCTAGCTAATGTTAGCCAGCTAGCTAACATTTGTAACTTTTGCATGATTGTAATTCGTAACATATCATTTGAAATGGATGATATGCATCCAAAAAACAATACCAAATAGATGTATCAGATTTACGTACAGAATAATATGAAATGCTCTGAGACCATGTTGCTGTCTGTGATCTCCACATGTGTGCCCGGTTGGGCTTCTGTCCATGCTCCATGACTATGCTCGGCTGTCCCTCAGTCAGCCCCCAGTCCTCCTTACTATTTTTTTAAGCTTATACAGCATCATTTTTCATGTATTTATTACTCAACAGTATTCTCTCCTTCTTCTTAATTCACTCACAAAAGCCCTTATCTGTCACGCCCTGACCTTAGAGAGCCGTTTTATTTCTCTATGTGGTTAGGTCAGGGTGTGATGTGTGGTGGGCATTCTATGTTTTCTGTTTGTATGTTTTTGCCGGGTATGGTTCTCAATCAGGGACAGCTGTCTATAGTTGTCTCTGATTGGGAATCATTCTTAGGCAGCCTGTTTTGCCACCTTAGTTGTGGGTAGTTGACTTTGTTAGTGGCCTGTATAGCCCTAGTAAGCGGTGTGGTGTTGGTTCTTGTTTTTGTTTGCGACATTCAAAATAAAAAGAAATGTACGCTCACAACGCTGCACCTTGGTCCGGTCATTTCCCTGATGACGTTCGTGACATTATCTGAATGCTCTAATCACATTTTGATCTATTAATGTCAGTCTTTGAATGCTCCATTGTATAAACTACACCGAATAATAATATAAACGCAACATGCAACAATTTCAAAGATTTTACTGAGTTACAGTTCATATAAGGAAATCAGTCAATGTAAATAAATTCATTAGGCCCTAATCCATGGATTTCACATGACTAAGAATACAGATATGCATCTGGTCACAGATACCTTTAAAAAAAAAGGTAGGAGCATGGATCTGAAAATCAGTCAGTATCTGGGGTGACCACCGTTTGCCTCATGCAGTGCGACACATCTCCTTTGCATAGAGTTGATCAGGCAGTGGCCTGTGGAATGTTGTCACACTACTCTTTAATGGCTGTGTGAAGTTACTGGATATTGGCGGGAACTGTAACACGTTGTCGTACACGTTGATCCAGAGCATCCCATACATGCTAAATGGTGACATGTCTGGTGAGTATGCAGGCCATGGAAGACCTGGGACATTTTCAGCTTCCAGGAATGGTGTACAGATTCTTACGACATGGGACCCTGAATTATCATGCTGAAACATGAGGTGATAGCGGCAGATGATTGGCATGAAAATGTTGGCTTATGGTAGAGAAATAGCTCAGTTGGGAGAGTGTTAGACTGAAGATCTAAAGGTCCCTGGTTCGATCCCGGGTTTCGGCAGGAACAGTTTTTGCGAGAGGTCTACATTTGGTTCGTGACATTAAGGAGCCGATAAGATCTTCATTGTATACACCATAAGCTCGTCCCCTCCACCTATTACCAGATAGCAGAGTGGCGCAGCGGAACCGTGCTGGGCCCATAACCCAGAGGTCGATGGATCGAAACCATCCTCTGCTATATATTTTACATGAGGACAATTCGGCGAAGACAAAAACAGATCATAAGATAATATAACAAGCCTTTATGCAATAGAAATGATACCTACCATACAGTTAAGATTTGACAAAATAAAAGGATACGTTTGTTTTCAAAGAATGCGTTAAAATTGTATTTGTAAGCAATACTATAACTTATATAATATATCAACTATAAAGTATGAATGGGTGAGTTAGACCACATTAATATTGCGTCATCCTGAAGGGTAAGTGCAAATTTGATGTGTTCACCCTCTCATGGACAATGGATAAAATAACACGTCATTTTATCTGAGTAGTTCTAGAACTTCCATTACACATTGAGAGCCTGTGTCTGTTAGGAAGAAGACTCCAGATCAACTGAGGCTCATTTTCGTAGCTGTCGTCAGTAATTGGGTTAGCCTAATTTGAACAAAAATTCTAATTGAAAGTATGTGTGAGTTTGTCAGGGGACCAGCAGGTGGACGCTTCAAAAATAACGTGTGCGTGATTACTCCATCCATGTGGAGGCATTTGTCACTCGCTGTTGGAGAAAGATTAATAGAAAATAATCATGATCCTAAAGTCAGCAGAATACACCAGACAGCCAACCACACCACAACCACTTTAAGGTGGCCGAAATAGCTCAGTTGGGAGAGCGTTAGACTGAAGATCTAAAGGTCCCTGGTTCGATCCCGGGTTTCGGCAGGAACAGTTTTTGCGAGAGCTCTGCATTTGGTTCGTGACATTAAGGAGCCGATAAGATCTTCATTGTATACACCATAAGCTCGTCCCCTCCACCTATTAACAGATAGACTGAAGATCTAAAGGTCCCTGGTTCGATCCCGGGTTTCGGCAGGAACAGTTTTTGCGAGAGGTCTACATTTGGTTCGTGACATTCATAAAAAATAACGTGTGCGTGATTACTCCATCCATGTGGAGGCATTTGTCACTCACTATTACCAGATAGCAGAGTGGCGCAGCGGAAGCGTGCTGGGCCCATAACCCAGAGGTCGATGGATCGAAACCATCC
This sequence comes from Oncorhynchus mykiss, assembly GCF_057628025.1. Classification (NCBI taxonomy): domain Eukaryota; kingdom Metazoa; phylum Chordata; class Actinopteri; order Salmoniformes; family Salmonidae; genus Oncorhynchus; species Oncorhynchus mykiss. Next base: position 62,146,028 of record NC_143027.1, on the reverse strand, counting down.
TCTGCTATGTATTTTACATGTGGACAATTCGGCGAAGACAAAAACAGATCATAATATAAAAAGCCTTTATGCAATAGAAATGATACCTACCATACAGTTAAGATTTGACAAAATAAAAGGATAGAAAATATCCTAAAGTCAACTAAATCAATTAGACAGCTAACAAGACACCTTAGAAAATAATGAGAAATAATATTTTAGCAGGATGGCTGAAATAGTTCAGTTGGGAGAGCGTTAGACTGAAGATCAAAAGGTCCCTGGTTCGATCCCGGGTTTCGGCAAGTGTTTATTTTGCGAGACTTCTAAATTTGGCCTGAAACACAGGTTCAAAGGGTACATTTAGTTGGGAGATTATGGGTTGGACAAAACCCTGAACTCTCCTCAACTCCTCCACCCTTTCTCCGTGACCCAACCTATACTCAGAGGATTTCATATTATTCTGTATGTATATCAAAGATACTCCATTTAATATGATATGTTACATTTCATATTGTATGTATTATTAGGAATGTCCATCATCCATTTCATATGATATGAATTACAATTTGTATGATGTTAAGAATTTCCAAAACGTACAATACATTACAAATTAGCAACATGTACAATATGTTAAGATTTTGCTAAACGTATGATATGCTACGAATTCCAATTTGTCTTTCACGTCTGACTCAATTTGTTTTAATGACATTACACATTTATTTTGGGATCCAACACTGTAAACGTAATTTAAACTTTTTCAAAAGAAGGCGAGAGAGGACACAGAAGAGAGGACGCAGGACTTGAGCAAATCTAATTGAGAAAAGGCCAACAGAGGAGTGGCCGTCCCGACTCGATAGCCTTCTCCCAGAGAGGAAGCACAAGAGTATCCTCCTACCTGAGTCCTTCGCAGAAGAGTTTTGAGATCCGCTACACCCCCTATGAATCAGCTGTTTTTTACTGGGAGGAGAAAAGCATGCAAATATTTAAAAACAATATGCTACATATCCTTTTATCGATAAAATGTCTAGCACAACTAGCTACTGTACATGTATTTGTACTACTTTACACATTTAATTTGTGATTAATCCCATGTAGCCTAAATGTAATTTGCATAATGATGCTTGAGTGAAGGAGTCTCATTTCCTTCAAGCACATTTGTTTCCACATTTCCTGCTCTCCTTGATAGATGATCGGAATAGTTTGTCACATTATCATCAAAATAATCTGTCAGCCCCAATATTTCCATACTAAGCTGAAATCATTGTGTGATTTTATATTAGGCCTTTGTTTTGTCACACCCAGCTAGCTAAAATTAGATACTTTGAAATTACTTCACCAACGCTACAGCTAGCTAGCTGTTGATATTGAATACACATGCACTTACTTATGCTTGTGTGTTGTGTGTTCTAATGTGCTGAGCAAGTTGAGATGTTAGCTAAAGGTTAAACACTATTAATTTAATGTTCCAACTAAACATCCGATCTGCTCACTGTGATTAAATGTTACATGTTATAGTCATAATTACAAATAGCAGATATGAAGCGGCCCACCTTCAAAAAGTTGCCAGATGGGAGCCTTGTCCTGAAAGACACCAGCCTTTATCCGTTGTATGTGCCCTCAACACCTGTGCCCTGCTGGGCCTCTGTCCGAGCCCTCGAGGCCTGTGTCTGGCTGGGCGTTACCCTAAACCTAAGCTAGCCCTTTAATCTAACCCTTACCATAAACCTTCAACCTAACTCCTAACCTTAACCCTAACCTTTATTCCTAACCCCTAGCTAATGTTAGCCAGCTAGCTAACATTTGTAACTTTTGCATGATTGTAATTCGTAACATATCATTTGAAATGGATGATATGCATCCAAAAAACAATACCAAATAGATGTATCAGATTTACGTACAGAATAATATGAAATGCTCTGAGACCATGTTGCTGTCTGTGATCTCCACATGTGTGCCCGGTTGGGCTTCTGTCCATGCTCCATGACTATGCTCGGCTGTCCCTCAGTCAGCCCCCAGTCCTCCTTACTATTTTTTAAGCTTATACAGCATCATTTTTCATGTATTTATTACTCAACAGTATTCTCTCCTTCTTCTTAATTCACTCACAAAAGCCCTTATCTGTCACGCCCTGACCTTAGAGAGCCGTTTTATTTCTCTATGTGGTTAGGTCAGGGTGTGATGTGTGGTGGGCATTCTATGTTTTCTGTTTGTATGTTTTTGCCGGGTATGGTTCTCAATCAGGGACAGCTGTCTATAGTTGTCTCTGATTGGGAATCATTCTTAGGCAGCCTGTTTTGCCACCTTAGTTGTGGGTAGTTGACTTTGTTAGTGGCCTGTATAGCCCTAGTAAGCGGTGTGGTGTTGGTTCTTGTTTTTGTTTGCGACATTCAAAATAAAAAGAAATGTACGCTCACAACGCTGCACCTTGGTCCGGTCATTTCCCTGATGACGTTCGTGACATTATCTGAATGCTCTAATCACATTTTGATCTATTAATGTCAGTCTTTGAATGCTCCATTGTATAAACTACACCGAATAATAATATAAACGCAACATGCAACAATTTCAAAGATTTTACTGAGTTACAGTTCATATAAGGAAATCAGTCAATGTAAATAAATTCATTAGGCCCTAATCCATGGATTTCACATGACTAAGAATACAGATATGCATCTGGTCACAGATACCTTTAAAAAAAAAGGTAGGAGCATGGATCTGAAAATCAGTCAGTATCTGGGGTGACCACCGTTTGCCTCATGCAGTGCGACACATCTCCTTTGCATAGAGTTGATCAGGCTGTGGCCTGTGGAATGTTGTCACACTACTCTTTAATGGCTGTGTGAAGTTATTGGATATTGGCGGGAACTGTAACACGTTGTCGTACACGTTGATCCAGAGCATCCCATACATGCTAAATGGTGACATGTCTGGTGAGTATGCAGGCCATGGAAGACCTGGGACATTTTCAGCTTCCAGGAATGGTGTACAGATTCTTACGACATGGGACCCTGAATTATCATGCTGAAACATGAGGTGATAGCGGCAGATGATTGGCATGAAAATGTTGGCTTATGGTAGAGAAATAGCTCAGTTGGGAGAGTGTTAGACTGAAGATCTAAAGGTCCCTGGTTCGATCCCGGGTTTCGGCAGGAACAGTTTTTGCGAGAGGTCTACATTTGGTTCGTGACATTAAGGAGCCGATAAGATCTTCATTGTATACACCATAAGCTCGTCCCCTCCACCTATTACCAGATAGCAGAGTGGCGCAGCGGAAGCGTGCTGGGCCCATAACCCAGAGGTCGATGGATCGAAACCATCCTCTGCTATATATTTTACATGAGGACAATTCGGCGAAGACAAAAACAGATCATAAGATAATATAACAAGCCTTTATGCAATAGAAATGATACCTACCATACAGTTAAGATTTGACAAAATAAAAGGATACGTTTGTTTTCAAAGAATGCGTTAAAATTGTATTTGTAAGCAATACTATAACTTATATAATATATCAACTATAAAGTATGAATGGGTGAGTTAGACCACATTAATATTGCGTCATCCTGAAGGGTAAGTGCAAATTTGATGTGTTCACCCTCTCATGGACAATGGATAAAATAACACGCCATTTTATCTGAGTAAGATTTGACAAAATAAAAGGATACGTTTGTTTTCAAAGAATGCGTTAAAATTGTATTTGTAAGCAATACTTATATAATATATCAACTATAAAGTATGAATGGGTGAGTTAGACCACATTAATATTGCGTCATCCTGAAGGGTAGGTGCAAATTTGATGTGTTCACTACCACCCTCTCATGGACAATGGATAAAATAACACGTCATTTTATCTGAGTAGTTCTAGAACTTCCATTACACATTGAGAGCCTGTGTCTGTTAGGAAGAAGACTCCAGATCAACTGAGGCTCATTTGCGTAGCTGTCGTCAGTAATTGGGTTAGCCTAAATTGAACAAAAATTCTAATTGAAAGTATGTGTGAGTTTGTCAGGGGAACAGCAGGTGGACGCTTCAAAAATAACGTGTGCGTGATTACTCCATCCATGTGGAGGCATTTGTCACTCGCTGTTGGAGAAAGATTAATAGAAAATAATCATGATCCTAAAGTCAGCAGAATACACCAGACAGCCAACCACACCACAACCACTTTAAGGTGGCCGAAATAGCTCAGTTGGGAGAGCGTTAGACTGAAGATCTAAAGGTCCCTGGTTCGATCCCGGGTTTCGGCAGGAACAGTTTTTGCGAGAGGTCTACATTTGGTTCGTGACATTAAGGAGCCGATAAGATCTTCATTGTATACACCATAAGCTCGTCCCCTCCACCTATTAACAGATAGACTGAAGATCTAAAGGTCCCTGGTTCGATCCCGGGTTTCGGCAGGAACAGTTTTTGCGAGAGGTCTACATTTGGTTCGTGACGTTCATAAAAAATAACGTGTGCGTGATTACTCCATCCATGTGGAGGCATTTGTCACTCGCTATTACCAGATAGCAGAGTGGCGCAGCGGAAGCGTGCTGGGCCCATAACCCAGAGGTCGATGGATCGAAACCATCCTCTGCTATGTATTTTACATGTGGACAATTCGGCGAAGACAAAAACAGATCATAATATAAAAAGCCTTTATGCAATAGAAATGATACCTACCATACAGTTAAGATTTGACAAAATAAAAGGATAGAAAATATCCTAAAGTCAACTAAATCAATTAGACAGCTAACAAGACACCTTAGAAAATAATGAGAAATAATATTTTAGCAGGATGGCTGAAATAGTTCAGTTGGGAGAGCGTTAGACTGAAGATCAAAAGGTCCCTGGTTCGATCCCGGGTTTCGGCAAGTGTTTATTTTGCGAGACTTCTAAATTTGGCCTGAAACACAGGTTCAAAGGGTACATTTAGTTGGGAGATTATGGGTTGGACAAAACCCTGAACTCTCCTCAACTCCTCCACCCTTTCTCCGTGACCCAACCTATACTCAGAGGATTTCATATTATTCTGTATGTATATCAAAGATACTCCATTTAATATGATATGTTACATTTCATATTGTATGTATTATTAGGAATGTCCATCATCCATTTCATATGATATGAATTACAATTTGTATGATGTTAAGAATTTCCAAAACGTACAATACATTACAAATTAGCAACATGTACAATATGTTAAGATTTTGCTAAACGTATGATATGCTACGAATTCCAATTTGTCTTTCACGTCTGACTCAATTTGTTTTAATGACATTACACATTTATTTTGGGATCCAACACTGTAAACGTAATTTAAACTTTTTCAAAAGAAGGCGAGAGAGGACACAGAAGAGAGGACGCAGGACTTGAGCAAATCTAATTGAGAAAAGGCCAACAGAGGAGTGGCCGTCCCGACTCGATAGCCTTCTCCCAGAGAGGAAGCACAAGAGTATCCTCCTACCTGAGTCCTTCGCAGAAGAGTTTTGAGATCCGCTACACCCCCTATGAATCAGCTGTTTTTTACTGGGAGGAGAAAAGCATGCAAATATTTAAAAACAATATGCTACATATCCTTTTATCGATAAAATGTCTAGCACAACTAGCTACTGTACATGTATTTGTACTACTTTACACATTTAATTTGTGATTAATCCCATGTAGCCTAAATGTAATTTGCATAATGATGCTTGAGTGAAGGAGTCTCATTTCCTTCAAGCACATTTGTTTCCACATTTCCTGCTCTCCTTGATAGATGATCGGAATAGTTTGTCACATTATCATCAAAATAATCTGTCAGCCCCAATATTTCCATACTAAGCTGAAATCATTGTGTGATTTTATATTAGGCCTTTGTTTTGTCACACCCAGCTAGCTAAAATTAGATACTTTGAAATTACTTCACCAACGCTACAGCTAGCTAGCTGTTGATATTGAATACACATGCACTTACTTATGCTTGTGTGTTGTGTGTTCTAATGTGCTGAGCAAGTTGAGATGTTAGCTAAAGGTTAAACACTATTAATTTAATGTTCCAACTAAACATCCGATCTGTTCACTGTGATTAAATGTTACATGTTATAGTCATAATTACAAATAGCAGATATGAAGCGGCCCACCTTCAAAAAGTTGCCAGATGGGAGCCTTGTCCTGAAAGACACCAGCCTTTATCCGTTGTATGTGCCCTCAACACCTGTGCCCTGCTGGGCCTCTGTCCGAGCCCTCGAGGCCTGTGTCTGGCTGGGCGTTACCCTAAACCTAAGCTAGCCCTTTAATCTAACCCTTACCATAAACCTTCAACCTAACTCCTAACCTTAACCCTAACCTTTATTCCTAACCCCTAGCTAATGTTAGCCAGCTAGCTAACATTTGTAACTTTTGCATGATTGTAATTCGTAACATATCATTTGAAATGGATGATATGCATCCAAAAAACAATACCAAATAGATGTATCAGATTTACGTACAGAATAATATGAAATGCTCTGAGACCATGTTGCTGTCTGTGATCTCCACATGTGTGCCCGGTTGGGCTTCTGTCCATGCTCCATGACTATGCTCGGCTGTCCCTCAGTCAGCCCCCAGTCCTCCTTACTATTTTTTAAGCTTATACAGCATCATTTTTCATGTATTTATTACTCAACAGTATTCTCTCCTTCTTCTTAATTCACTCACAAAAGCCCTTATCTGTCACGCCCTGACCTTAGAGAGCCGTTTTATTTCTCTATGTGGTTAGGTCAGGGTGTGATGTGTGGTGGGCATTCTATGTTTTCTGTTTGTATGTTTTTGCCGGGTATGGTTCTCAATCAGGGACAGCTGTCTATAGTTGTCTCTGATTGGGAATCATTCTTAGGCAGCCTGTTTTGCCACCTTAGTTGTGGGTAGTTGACTTTGTTAGTGGCCTGTATAGCCCTAGTAAGCGGTGTGGTGTTGGTTCTTGTTTTTGTTTGCGACATTCAAAATAAAAAGAAATGTACGCTCACAACGCTGCACCTTGGTCCGGTCATTTCCCTGATGACGTTCGTGACATTATCTGAATGCTCTAATCACATTTTGATCTATTAATGTCAGTCTTTGAATGCTCCATTGTATAAACTACACCGAATAATAATATAAACGCAACATGCAACAATTTCAAAGATTTTACTGAGTTACAGTTCATATAAGGAAATCAGTCAATGTAAATAAATTCATTAGGCCCTAATCCATGGATTTCACATGACTAAGAATACAGATATGCATCTGGTCACAGATACCTTTAAAAAAAAAGGTAGGAGCATGGATCTGAAAATCAGTCAGTATCTGGGGTGACCACCGTTTGCCTCATGCAGTGCGACACATCTCCTTTGCATAGAGTTGATCAGGCTGTGGCCTGTGGAATGTTGTCACACTACTCTTTAATGGCTGTGTGAAGTTACTGGATATTGGCGGGAACTGTAACACGTTGTCGTACACGTTGATCCAGAGCATCCCATACATGCTAAATGGTGACATGTCTGGTGAGTATGCAGGCCATGGAAGACCTGGGACATTTTCAGCTTCCAGGAATGGTGTACAGATTCTTACGACATGGGACCCTGAATTATCATGCTGAAACATGAGGTGATAGCGGCAGATGATTGGCATGAAAATGTTGGCTTATGGTAGAGAAATAGCTCAGTTGGGAGAGCGTTAGACTGAAGATCTAAAGGTCCCTGGTTCGATCCCGGGTTTCGGCAGGAACAGTTTTTGCGAGAGGTCTACATTTGGTTCGTGACATTAAGGAGCCGATAAGATCTTCATTGTATACACCATAAGCTCGTCCCCTCCACCTATTACCAGTTAGCAGAGTGGCGCAGCGGAAGCGTGCTGGGCCCATAACCCAGAGGTCGATGGATCGAAACCATCCTCTGCTATGTATTTTACATGTGGACAATTCGGCGAAGACAAAAACAGATCATAAGATAATATAAAAAGCCTTTATGCAATAGAAATGATACCTACCATACAGTTAAGATTTGACAAAATAAAAGGATACGTTTGTTTTCAAAGAATGCGTTAAAATTGTATTTGTAAGCAATACTTATATAATATATCAACTATAAAGTATGAATTGGTGAGTTAGACCACATTAATATTGCGTCATCCTAAAGGGTAAGTGCAAATTTGATGTGTTCACTACCACCCTCTCATGGACAATGGATAAAATAACACGTCATTTTATCTGAGTAGTTCTAGAACTTCCATTACACATTGAGAGCCTGTGTCTGTTAGGAAGAAGACTCCAGATCAACTGAGGCTCATTTTCGTAGCTGTCGTCAGTAATTGGGTTAGCCTAATTTGAACAAAAATTCTAATTGAAAGTATGTGTGAGTTTGTCAGGGGACCAGCAGGTGGACGCTTCAAAAATAACGTGTGCGTGATTACTCCATCCATGTGGAGGCATTTGTCACTCGCTGTTGGAGAAAGATAAATAGAAAATAATCATGATCCTAAAGTCAGCAGAATACACCAGACAGCCAACCACACCACAACCACTTTAAGGTGGCCGAAATAGCTCAGTTGGGAGAGCGTTAGACTGAAGATCTAAAGGTCCCTGGTTCGATCCCGGGTTTCGGCAGGAACAGTTTTTGATAGAGGTCTACATTTGGTTTGTGACATTAAGGAGCCGATAAGATCATCATTGTATACACCATAAGCTCGTCCCCTCCACCTATTAACAGATAGACTGAAGATCTAAAGGTCCCTGGTTCGATCCCGGGTTTCGGCAGGAACAGTTTTTGCGAGAGGTCTACATTTGGTTCGTGACATTCATAAAAAATAACGTGTGCGTGATTACTCCATCCATGTGGAGGCATTTGTCACTCTCTATTACCAGATAGCAGAGTGGAGCAGCGGAAGCGTGCTGGGCCCATAACCCAGAGGTCGATGGATCGAAACCATCCTCTGCTATGTATTTTACATGTGGACAATTCGGCGAAGACAAAAACAGATCATAATATAAAAAGCCTTTATGCAATAGAAATGATACCTACCATACAGTTAAGATTTGACAAAATAAAAGGATAGAAAATATCCTAAAGTCAACTAAATCAATTAGACAGCTAACAAGACACCTTAGAAAATAATGAGAAATAATATTTTAGCAGGATGGCCGAAATAGTTCAGTTGGGAGAGCGTTAGACTGAAGATCAAAAGGTCCCTGGTTCGATCCCGGGTTTCGGCAAGTGTTTATTTTGCGAGACTTCTACATTTGGCCTGAAACACAGGTTCAAAGGGTACATTTAGTTGGGAGATTATGGGTTGGACAAAACCCTGAACTCTCCTCAACTCCTCCACCCTTTCTCCGTGACCCAACCTATACTCAGAGGATTTCATATTATTCTGTATGTATATCAAAGATACTCCATTTAATATGATATGTTACATTTCATATTGTATGTATTATTAGGAATGTCCATCATCCATTTCATATGATATGAATTACAATTTGTATGATGTTAAGAATTTCCAAAACGTACAATACATTACAAATTAGCAACATGTACAATATGTTAAGATTTTGCTAAACGTATGATATGCTACGAATTCCAATTTGTCTTTCACGTCTGACTCAATTTGTTTTAATGACATTACACATTTATTTTGGGATCCAACACTGTAAACGTAATTTAAACTTTTTCAAAAGAAGGCGAGAGAGGACACAGAAGAGAGGACGCAGGACTTGAGCAAATCTAATTGAGAAAAGGCCAACAGAGGAGTGGCCGTCCCGACTCGATAGCCTTCTCCCAGAGAGGAAGCACAAGAGTATCCTCCTACCTGAGTCCTTCGCAGAAGAGTTTTGAGATCCGCTACACCCCCTATGAATCAGCTGTTTTTTACTGGGAGGAGAAAAGCATGCAAATATTTAAAAACAATATGCTACATATCCTTTTATCGATAAAATGTCTAGCACAACTAGCTACTGTACATGTATTTGTACTACTTTACACATTTAATTTGTGATTAATCCCATGTAGCCTAAATGTAATTTGCATAATGATGCTTGAGTGAAGGAGTCTCATTTCCTTCAAGCACATTTGTTTCCACATTTCCTGCTCTCCTTGATAGATGATCGGAATAGTTTGTCACATTATCATCAAAATAATCTGTCAGCCCCAATATTTCCATACTAAGCTGAAATCATTGTGTGATTTTATATTAGGCCTTTGTTTTGTCACACCCAGCTAGCTAAAATTAGATACTTTGAAATTACTTCACCAACGCTACAGCTAGCTAGCTGTTGATATTGAATACACATGCACTTACTTATGCTTGTGTGTTGTGTGTTCTAATGTGCTGAGCAAGTTGAGATGTTAGCTAAAGGTTAAACACTATTAATTTAATGTTCCAACTAAACATCCGATCTGCTCACTGTGATTAAATGTTACATGTTATAGTCATAATTACAAATAGCAGATATGAAGCGGCCCACCTTCAAAAAGTTGCCAGATGGGAGCCTTGTCCTGAAAGACACCAGCCTTTATCCGTTGTATGTGCCCTCAACACCTGTGCCCTGCTGGGCCTCTGTCCGAGCCCTCGAGGCCTGTGTCTGGCTGGGCGTTACCCTAAACCTAAGCTAGCCCTTTAATCTAACCCTTACCATAAACCTTCAACCTAACTCCTAACCTTAACCCTAACCTTTATTCCTAACCCCTAGCTAATGTTAGCCAGCTAGCTAACATTTGTAACTTTTGTATGATTGTAATTCGTAACATATCATTTGGACAATGGATAAAATAACACGCCATTTTATCTGAGTAGTTTTAGAACTTCCATTACACATTGAGAGCCTGTGTCTGTTAGGAAGAAGACTCCAGATCAACTGAGGCTAATTTTCGTAGCTGTCGTCAGTAATTGGGTTAGCCTAATTTGAACAAAAATTCTAATTGAAAGTATGTGTGAGTTTGTCAGGGGACCAGCAGGTGGACGCTTCAAAAATAACGTGTGCGTGATTACTCCATCCATGTGGAGGCATTTGTCACTCGCTGTTGGAGCCGATAAGATCTTCATTGTATACACCATAAGCTCCTCCCCTCCACCTATTACCAGATAGCAGAGTGGCGCAGCGGAAGCGTGCTGGGCCCATAACCCAGAGGTCGATGGATCGAAACCATCCTCTGCTATGTATTTTACATGTGGACAATTCGGCGAAGACAAAAACAGATCATAAGATAATATAAAAAGCCTTTATGCAATAGAAATGATACCTACCATACAGTTAAGATTTGACAAAATAAAAGGATACGTTTGTTTTCAAAGAATGCGTTAAAATTGTATTTGTAAGCAATACTTATATAATATATCAACTATAAAGTATGAATGGGTGAGTTAGACCACATTAATATTGCGTCATCCTGAAGGGTAGGTGCAAATTTGATGTGTTCACTACCACCCTCTCATGGACAATGGATAAAATAACACGTCATTTTATCTGAGTAGTTCTAGAACTTCCATTACACATTGAGAGCCTGTGTCTGTTAGGAAGAAGACTCCAGATCAACTGAGGCTCATTTGCGTAGCTGTCGTCAGTAATTGGGTTAGCCTAATTTGAAAAAAAATTCTAATTGAAAGTATGTGTGAGTTTGTCAGGGGACCAGCAGGTGGACGCTTCAAAAATAACGTGTGCGTGATTACTCCATCCATGTGGAGGCATTTGTCACTCGCTGTTGGAGAAAGATTAATAGAAAATAATCATGATCCTAAAGTCAGCAGAATACACCAGACAGCCAACCACACCACAACCACTTTAAGGTGGCCGAAATAGCTCAGTTGGGAGAGCGTTAGACTGAAGATCTAAAGGTCCCTGTTTCGATCCCGGGTTTCGGCAGGAACAGTTTTTGCGAGAGGTCTACATTTGGTTCGTGACATTAAGGAGCCGATAAGATCTTCATTGTATACACCATAAGCTCGTCCCCTCCACCTATTAACAGATAGACTGAAGATCTAAAGGTCCCTGGTGCGATCCCGGGTTTCGGCAGGAACAGTTTTTGCGAGAGGTCTACATTTGGTTCGTGACATTCATAAAAAATAACGTGTGCGTGATTACTCCATCCATGTGGAGGCATTTGTCACTTGCTATTACCAGATAGCAGAGTGGCGCAGCGGAAGTGTGCTGGGCCCATAACCCAGAGGTCGATGGATCGAAACCATCCTCTGCTATGTATTTTACATGTGGACAATTCGGCGAAGACAAAAACAGATCATAATATAAAAAGCCTTTATGCAATAGAAATGATACCTACCATACAGTTAAGATTTGACAAAATAAAAGGATAGAAAATATCCTAAAGTCAACTAAATCAATTAGACAGCTAACAAGACACCTTAGAAAATAATGAGAAATAATATTTTAGCAGGATGTCTGAAATAGTTCAGTTGGGAGAGCGTTAGACTGAAGATCAAAAGGTCCCTGGTTCGATCCCGGGTTTCGGCAAGTGTTTATTTTGCGAGACTTCTAAATTTGGCCTGAAACACAGGTTCAAAGGGTACATTTAGTTGGGAGATTATGGGTTGGACAAAACCCTGAACTCTCCTCAACTCCTCCACCCTTTCTCCGTGACCCAACCTATACTCAGAGGATTTCATATTATTCTGTATGTATATCAAAGATACTCCATTTAATATGATATGTTACATTTCATATTGTATGTATTATTAGGAATGTCCATCATCCATTTCATATGATATGAATTACAATTTGTATGATGTTAAGAATTTCCAAAACGTACAATACATTACAAATTAGCAACATGTACAATATGTTAAGATTTTGCTAAACGTATGATATGCTACGAATTCCAATTTGTCTTTCACGTCTGACTCAATTTGTTTTAATGACATTACACATTTATTTTGGGATCCAACACTGTAAACGTAATTTAAACTTTTTCAAAAGAAGGCGAGAGAGGACACAGAAGAGAGGACGCAGGACTTGAGCAAATCTAATTGAGAAAAGGCCAACAGAGGAGTGGCCGTCCCGACTCGATAGCCTTCTCCCAGAGAGGAAGCACAAGAGTATCCTCCTACCTGAGTCCTTCGCAGAAGAGTTTTGAGATCCGCTACACCCCCTATGAATCAGCTGTTTTTTACTGGGAGGAGAAAAGCATGCAAATATTTAAAAACAATATGCTACATATCCTTTTATCGATAAAATGTCTAGCACAACTAGCTACTGTACATGTATTTGTACTACTTTACACATTTAATTTGTGATTAATCCCATGTAGCCTAAATGTAATTTGCATAATGATGCTTGAGTGAAGGAGTCTCATTTCCTTCAAGCACATTTGTTTCCACATTTCCTGCTCTCCTTGATAGATGATCGGAATAGTTTGTCACATTATCATCAAAATAATCTGTCAGCCCCAATATTTCCATACTAAGCTGAAATCATTGTGTGATTTTATATTAGGCCTTTGTTTTGTCACACCCAGCTAGCTAAAATTAGATACTTTGAAATTACTTCACCAACGCTACAGCTAGCTAGCTGTTGATATTGAATACACATGCACTTACTTATGCTTGTGTGTTGTGTGTTCTAATGTGCTGAGCAAGTTGAGATGTTAGCTAAAGGTTAAACACTATTAATTTAATGTTCCAACTAAACATCCGATCTGCTCACTGTGATTAAATGTTACATGTTATAGTCATAATTACAAATAGCAGATATGAAGCGGCCCACCTTCAAAAAGTTGCCAGATGGGAGCCTTGTCCTGAAAGACACCAGCCTTTATCCGTTGTATGTGCCCTCAACACCTGTGCCCTGCTGGGCCTCTGTCCGAGCCCTCGAGGCCTGTGTCTGGCTGGGCGTTACCCTAAACCTAAGCTAGCCCTTTAATCTAACCCTTACCATAAACCTTCAACCTAACTCCTAACCTTAACCCTAACCTTTATTCCTAACCCCTAGCTAATGTTAGCCAGCTAGCTAACATTTGTAACTTTTGCATGATTGTAATTCGTAACATATCATTTGAAATGGATGATATGCATCCAAAAAACAATACCAAATAGATGTATCAGATTTACGTACAGAATAATATGAAATGCTCTGAGACCATGTTGCTGTCTGTGATCTCCACATGTGTGCCCGGTTGGGCTTCTGTCCATGCTCCATGACTATGCTCGGCTGTCCCTCAGTCAGCCCCCAGTCCTCCTTACTATTTTTTTAAGCTTATACAGCATCATTTTTCATGTATTTATTACTCAACAGTATTCTCTCCTTCTTCTTAATTCACTCACAAAAGCCCTTATCTGTCACGCCCTGACCTTAGAGAGCCGTTTTATTTCTCTATGTGGTTAGGTCAGGGTGTGATGTGTGGTGGGCATTCTATGTTTTCTGTTTGTATGTTTTTGCCGGGTATGGTTCTCAATCAGGGACAGCTGTCTATAGTTGTCTCTGATTGGGAATCATTCTTAGGCAGCCTGTTTTGCCACCTTAGTTGTGGGTAGTTGACTTTGTTAGTGGCCTGTATAGCCCTAGTAAGCGGTGTGGTGTTGGTTCTTGTTTTTGTTTGCGACATTCAAAATAAAAAGAAATGTACGCTCACAACGCTGCACCTTGGTCCGGTCATTTCCCTGATGACGTTCGTGACATTATCTGAATGCTCTAATCACATTTTGATCTATTAATGTCAGTCTTTGAATGCTCCATTGTATAAACTACACCGAATAATAATATAAACGCAACATGCAACAATTTCAAAGATTTTACTGAGTTACAGTTCATATAAGGAAATCAGTCAATGTAAATAAATTCATTAGGCCCTAATCCATGGATTTCACATGACTAAGAATACAGATATGCATCTGGTCACAGATACCTTTAAAAAAAAAGGTAGGAGCATGGATCTGAAAATCAGTCAGTATCTGGGGTGACCACCGTTTGCCTCATGCAGTGCGACACATCTCCTTTGCATAGAGTTGATCAGGCAGTGGCCTGTGGAATGTTGTCACACTACTCTTTAATGGCTGTGTGAAGTTACTGGATATTGGCGGGAACTGTAACACGTTGTCGTACACGTTGATCCAGAGCATCCCATACATGCTAAATGGTGACATGTCTGGTGAGTATGCAGGCCATGGAAGACCTGGGACATTTTCAGCTTCCAGGAATGGTGTACAGATTCTTACGACATGGGACCCTGAATTATCATGCTGAAACATGAGGTGATAGCGGCAGATGATTGGCATGAAAATGTTGGCTTATGGTAGAGAAATAGCTCAGTTGGGAGAGTGTTAGACTGAAGATCTAAAGGTCCCTGGTTCGATCCCGGGTTTCGGCAGGAACAGTTTTTGCGAGAGGTCTACATTTGGTTCGTGACATTAAGGAGCCGATAAGATCTTCATTGTATACACCATAAGCTCGTCCCCTCCACCTATTACCAGATAGCAGAGTGGCGCAGCGGAACCGTGCTGGGCCCATAACCCAGAGGTCGATGGATCGAAACCATCCTCTGCTATATATTTTACATGAGGACAATTCGGCGAAGACAAAAACAGATCATAAGATAATATAACAAGCCTTTATGCAATAGAAATGATACCTACCATACAGTTAAGATTTGACAAAATAAAAGGATACGTTTGTTTTCAAAGAATGCGTTAAAATTGTATTTGTAAGCAATACTATAACTTATATAATATATCAACTATAAAGTATGAATGGGTGAGTTAGACCACATTAATATTGCGTCATCCTGAAGGGTAAGTGCAAATTTGATGTGTTCACCCTCTCATGGACAATGGATAAAATAACACGTCATTTTATCTGAGTAGTTCTAGAACTTCCATTACACATTGAGAGCCTGTGTCTGTTAGGAAGAAGACTCCAGATCAACTGAGGCTCATTTTCGTAGCTGTCGTCAGTAATTGGGTTAGCCTAATTTGAACAAAAATTCTAATTGAAAGTATGTGTGAGTTTGTCAGGGGACCAGCAGGTGGACGCTTCAAAAATAACGTGTGCGTGATTACTCCATCCATGTGGAGGCATTTGTCACTCGCTGTTGGAGAAAGATTAATAGAAAATAATCATGATCCTAAAGTCAGCAGAATACACCAGACAGCCAACCACACCACAACCACTTTAAGGTGGCCGAAATAGCTCAGTTGGGAGAGCGTTAGACTGAAGATCTAAAGGTCCCTGGTTCGATCCCGGGTTTCGGCAGGAACAGTTTTTGCGAGAGCTCTGCATTTGGTTCGTGACATTAAGGAGCCGATAAGATCTTCATTGTATACACCATAAGCTCGTCCCCTCCACCTATTAACAGATAGACTGAAGATCTAAAGGTCCCTGGTTCGATCCCGGGTTTCGGCAGGAACAGTTTTTGCGAGAGGTCTACATTTGGTTCGTGACATTCATAAAAAATAACGTGTGCGTGATTACTCCATCCATGTGGAGGCATTTGTCACTCACTATTACCAGATAGCAGAGTGGCGCAGCGGAAGCGTGCTGGGCCCATAACCCAGAGGTCGATGGATCAAAACCATCCTCTGCTATGTATTTTACATGTGGACAATTCGGCGAAGACAAAAACAGATCATAATATAAAAAGCCTTTATGCAATAGAAATGATACCTACCATACAGTTAAGATTTGACAAAATAAAAGGATAGAAAATATCCTAAAGTCAACTAAATCAATTAGACAGCTAACAAGACACCTTAGAAAATAATGAGAAATAATATTTTAGCAGGATGGCTGAAATAGTTCAGTTGGGAGAGCGTTAGACTGAAGATCAAAAGGTCCCTGGTTCGATCCCGGGTTTCGGCAAGTGTTTATTTTGCGAGACTTCTAAATTTGGCCTGAAACACAGGTTCAAAGGGTACATTTAGTTGGGAGATTATGGGTTGGACAAAACCCTGAACTCTCCTCAACTCCTCCACCCTTTCTCCGTGACCCAACCTATACTCAGAGGATTTCATATTATTCTGTATGTATATCAAAGATACTCCATTTAATATGATATGTTACATTTCATATTGTATGTATTATTAGGAATGTCCATCATCCATTTCATATGATATGAATTACAATTTGTATGATGTTAATAATTTCCAAAACGTACAATACATTACAAATTAGCAACATGTACAATATGTTAAGATTTTGCTAAACGTATGATATGCTACGAATTCCAATTTGTCTTTCACGTCTGACTCAATTTGTTTTAATGACATTACACATTTATTTTGGGATCCAACACTGTAAACGTAATTTAAACTTTTTCAAAAGAAGGCGAGAGAGGACACAGAAGAGAGGACGCAGGACTTGAGCAAATCTAATTGAGAAAAGGCCAACAGAGGAGTGGCCGTCCCGACTCGATAGCCTTCTCCCAGAGAGGAAGCACAAGAGTATCCTCCTACCTGAGTCCTTCGCAGAAGAGTTTTGAGATCCGCTACACCCCCTATGAATCAGCTGTTTTTTACTGGGAGGAGAAAAGCATGCAAATATTTAAAAACAATATGCTACATATCCTTTTATCGATAAAATGTCTAGCACAACTAGCTACTGTACATGTATTTGTACTACTTTACACATTTAATTTGTGATTAATCCCATGTAGCCTAAATGTAATTTGCATAATGATGCTTGAGTGAAGGAGTCTCATTTCCTTCAAGCACATTTGTTTCCACATTTCCTGCTCTCCTTGATAGATGATCGGAATAGTTTGTCACATTATCATCAAAATAATCTGTCAGCCCCAATATTTCCATACTAAGCTGAAATCATTGTGTGATTTTATATTAGGCCTTTGTTTTGTCACACCCAGCTAGCTAAAATTAGATACTTTGAAATTACTTCACCAACGCTACAGCTAGCTAGCTGTTGATATTGAATACACATGCACTTACTTATGCTTGTGTGTTGTGTGTTCTAATGTGCTGAGCAAGTTGAGATGTTAGCTAAAGGTTAAACACTATTAATTTAATGTTCCAACTAAACATCCGATCTGCTCACTGTGATTAAATGTTACATGTTATAGTCATAATTACAAATAGCAGATATGAAGCGGCCCACCTTCAAAAAGTTGCCAGATGGGAGCCTTGTCCTGAAAGACACCAGCCTTTATCCGTTGTATGTGCCCTCAACACCTGTGCCCTGCTGGGCCTCTGTCCGAGCCCTCGAGGCCTGTGTCTGGCTGGGCGTTACCCTAAACCTAAGCTAGCCCTTTAATCTAACCCTTACCATAAACCTTCAACCTAACTCCTAACCTTAACCCTAACCTTTATTCCTAACCCCTAGCTAATGTTAGCCAGCTAGCTAACATTTGTAACTTTTGCATGATTGTAATTCGTAACATATCATTTGAAATGGATGATATGCATCCAAAAAACAATACCAAATAGATGTATCAGATTTACGTACAGAATAATATGAAATGCTCTGAGACCATGTTGCTGTCTGTGATCTCCACATGTGTGCCCGGTTGGGCTTCTGTCCATGCTCCATGACTATGCTCGGCTGTCCCTCAGTCAGCCCCCAGTCCTCCTTACTATTTTTTAAGCTTATACAGCATCATTTTTCATGTATTTATTACTCAACAGTATTCTCTCCTTCTTCTTAATTCACTCACAAAAGCCCTTATCTGTCACGCCCTGACCTTAGAGAGCCGTTTTATTTCTCTATGTGGTTAGGTCAGGGTGTGATGTGTGGTGGGCATTCTATGTTTTCTGTTTGTATGTTTTTGCCGGGTATGGTTCTCAATCAGGGACAGCTGTCTATAGTTGTCTCTGATTGGGAATCATTCTTAGGCAGCCTGTTTTGCCACCTTAGTTGTGGGTAGTTGACTTTGTTAGTGGCCTGTATAGCCCTAGTAAGCGGTGTGGTGTTGGTTCTTGTTTTTGTTTGCGACATTCAAAATAAAAAGAAATGTACGCTCACAACGCTGCACCTTGGTCCGGTCATTTCCCTGATGACGTTCGTGACATTATCTGAATGCTCTAATCACATTTTGATCTATTAATGTCAGTCTTTGAATGCTCCATTGTATAAACTACACCGAATAATAATATAAACGCAACATGCAACAATTTCAAAGATTTTACTGAGTTACAGTTCATATAAGGAAATCAGTCAATGTAAATAAATTCATTAGGCCCTAATCCATGGATTTCACATGACTAAGAATACAGATATGCATCTGGTCACAGATACCTTTAAAAAAAAAGGTAGGAGCATGGATCTGAAAATCAGTCAGTATCTGGGGTGACCACCGTTTGCCTCATGCAGTGCGACACATCTCCTTTGCATAGAGTTGATCAGGCTGTGGCCTGTGGAATGTTGTCACACTACTCTTTAATGGCTGTGTGAAGTTATTGGATATTGGCGGGAACTGTAACACGTTGTCGTACACGTTGATCCAGAGCATCCCATACATGCTAAATGGTGACATGTCTGGTGAGTATGCAGGCCATGGAAGACCTGGGACATTTTCAGCTTCCAGGAATGGTGTACAGATTCTTACGACATGGGACCCTGAATTATCATGCTGAAACATGAGGTGATAGCGGCAGATGATTGGCATGAAAATGTTGGCTTATGGTAGAGAAATAGCTCAGTTGGGAGAGTGTTAGACTGAAGATCTAAAGGTCCCTGGTTCGATCCCGGGTTTCGGCAGGAACAGTTTTTGCGAGAGGTCTACATTTGGTTCGTGACATTAAGGAGCCGATAAGATCTTCATTGTATACACCATAAGCTCGTCCCCTCCACCTATTACCAGATAGCAGAGTGGTGCAGCGGAAGCGTGCTGGGCCCATAACCCAGAGGTCGATGGATCGAAACCATCCTCTGCTATATATTTTACATGAGGACAATTCGGCGAAGACAAAAACAGATCATAAGATAATATAACAAGCCTTTATGCAATAGAAATGATACCTACCATACAGTTAAGATTTGACAAAATAAAAGGATACGTTTGTTTTCAAAGAATGCGTTAAAATTGTATTTGTAAGCAATACTATAACTTATATAATATATCAACTATAAAGTATGAATGGGTGAGTTAGACCACATTAATATTGCGTCATCCTGAAGGGTAAGTGCAAATTTGATGTGTTCACCCTCTCATGGACAATGGATAAAATAACACGCCATTTTATCTGAGTAGTTTTAGAACTTCCATTACACATTGAGAGCCTGTGTCTGTTAGGAAGAAGACTCCAGATCAACTGAGGCTAATTTTCGTAGCTGTCGTCAGTAATTGGGTTAGCCTAATTTGAACAAAAATTCTAATTGAAAGTATGTGTGAGTTTGTCAGGGGACCAGCAGGTGGACGCTTCAAAAATAACGTGTGCGTGATTACTCCATCCATGTGGAGGCATTTGTCACTCGCTGTTGGAGCCGATAAGATCTTCATTGTATACACCATAAGCTCCTCCCCTCCACCTATTACCAGATAGCAGAGTGGCGCAGCGGAAGCGTGCTGGGCCCATAACCCAGAGGTCGATGGATCGAAACCATCCTCTGCTATGTATTTTACATGTGGACAATTCGGCGAAGACAAAAACAGATCATAAGATAATATAAAAAGCCTTTATGCAATAGAAATGATACCTACCATACAGTTAAGATTTGACAAAATAAAAGGATACGTTTGTTTTCAAAGAATGCGTTAAAATTGTATTTGTAAGCAATACTTATATAATATATCAACTATAAAGTATGAATGGGTGAGTTAGACCACATTAATATTGCGTCATCCTGAAGGGTAAGTGCAAATTTGATGTGTTCACTACCACCCTCTCATGGACAATGGATAAAATAACACGTCATTTTATCTGAGTAGTTCTAGAACTTCCATTACACATTGAGAGCCTGTGTCTGTTAGGAAGAAGACTCCAGATCAACTGAGGCTCATTTGCGTAGCTGTCGTCAGTAATTGGGTTAGCCTAATTTGAAAAAAAATTCTAATTGAAAGTATGTGTGAGTTTGTCAGGGGACCAGCAGGTGGACGCTTCAAAAATAACGTGTGCGTGATTACTCCATCCATGTGGAGGCATTTGTCACTCGCTGTTGGAGAAAGATTAATAGAAAATAATCATGATCCTAAAGTCAGCAGAATACACCAGACAGCCAACCACACCACAACCACTTTAAGGTGGCCGAAATAGCTCAGTTGGGAGAGCGTTAGACTGAAGATCTAAAGGTCCCTGGTTCGATCCCGGGTTTCGGCAGGAACAGTTTTTGCGAGAGGTCTACATTTGGTTCGTGACATTAAGGAGCCGATAAGATCTTCATTGTATACACCATAAGCTCGTCCCCTCCACCTATTAACAGATAGACTGAAGATCTAAAGGTCCCTGGTTCGATCCCGGGTTTCGGCAGGAACAGTTTTTGCGAGAGGTCTACATTTGGTTCGTGACATTCATAAAAAATAACGTGTGCGTGATTACTCCATCCATGTGGAGGCATTTGTCACTCGCTATTACCAGATAGCAGAGTGGCGCAGCGGAAGCGTGCTGGGCCCATAACCCAGAGGTCGATGGATCGAAACCATCCTCTCCTATGTATTTTACATGTGGACAATTCGGCGAAGACAAAAACAGATCATAATATAAAAAGCCTTTATGCAATAGAAATGATACCTACCATACAGTTAAGATTTGACAAAATAAAAGGATAGAAAATATCCTAAAGTCAACTAAATCAATTAGACAGCTAACAAGACACCTTAGAAAATAATGAGAAATAATATTTTAGCAGGATGGCTGAAATAGTTCAGTTGGGAGAGCGTTAGACTGAAGATCAAAAGGTCCCTGGTTCGATCCCGGGTTTCGGCAAGTGTTTATTTTGCGAGACTTCTAAATTTGGCCTGAAACACAGGTTCAAAGGGTACATTTAGTTGGGAGATTATGGGTTGGACAAAACCCTGAACTCTCCTCAACTCCTCCACCCTTTCTCCGTGACCCAACCTATACTCAGAGGATTTCATATTATTCTGTATGTATATCAAAGATACTCCATTTAATATGATATGTTACATTTCATATTGTATGTATTATTAGGAATGTCCATCATCCATTTCATATGATATGAATTACAATTTGTATGATGTTAAGAATTTCCAAAACGTACAATACATTACAAATTAGCAACATGTACAATATGTTAAGATTTTGCTAAACGTATGATATGCTACGAATTCCAATTTGTCTTTCACATCTGACTCAATTTGTTTTAATGACATTACACATTTATTTTGGGATCCAACACTGTAAACGTAATTTAAACTTTTTCAAAAGAAGGCGAGAGAGGACACAGAAGAGAGGACGCAGGACTTGAGCAAATCTAATTGAGAAAAGGCCAACAGAGGAGTGGCCGTCCCGACTCGATAGCCTTCTCCCAGAGAGGAAGCACAAGAGTATCCTCCTACCTGAGTCCTTCGCAGAAGAGTTTTGAGATCCGCTACACCCCCTATGAATCAGCTGTTTTTTACTGGGAGGAGAAAAGCATGCAAATATTTAAAAACAATATGCTACATATCCTTTTATCGATAAAATGTCTAGCACAACTAGCTACTGTACATGTATTTGTACTACTTTACACATTTAATTTGTGATTAATCCCATGTAGCCTAAATGTAATTTGCATAATGATGCTTGAGTGAAGGAGTCTCATTTCCTTCAAGCACATTTGTTTCCACATTTCCTGCTCTCCTTGATAGATGATCGGAATAGTTTGTCACATTATCATCAAAATAATCTGTCAGCCCCAATATTTCCATACTAAGCTGAAATCATTGTGTGATTTTATATTAGGCCTTTGTTTTGTCACACCCAGCTAGCTAAAATTAGATACTTTGAAATTACTTCACCAACGCTACAGCTAGCTAGCTGTTGATATTGAATACACATGCACTTACTTATGCTTGTGTGTTGTGTGTTCTAATGTGCTGAGCAAGTTGAGATGTTAGCTAAAGGTTAAACACTATTAATTTAATGTTCCAACTAAACATCCGATCTGCTCACTGTGATTAAATGTTACATGTTATAGTCATAATTACAAATAGCAGATATGAAGCGGCCCACCTTCAAAAAGTTGCCAGATGGGAGCCTTGTCCTGAAAGACACCAGCCTTTATCCGTTGTATGTGCCCTCAACACCTGTGCCCTGCTGGGCCTCTGTCCGAGCCCTCGAGGCCTGTGTCTGGCTGGGCGTTACCCTAAACCTAAGCTAGCCCTTTAATCTAACCCTTACCATAAACCTTCAACCTAACTCCTAACCTTAACCCTAACCTTTATTCCTAACCCCTAGCTAATGTTAGCCAGCTAGCTAACATTTGTAACTTTTGCATGATTGTAATTCGTAACATATCATTTGAAATGGATGATATGCATCCAAAAAACAATACCAAATAGATGTATCAGATTTACGTACAGAATAATATGAAATGCTCTGAGACCATGTTGCTGTCTGTGATCTCCACATGTGTGCCCGGTTGGGCTTCTGTCCATGCTCCATGACTATGCTCGGCTGTCCCTCAGTCAGCCCCCAGTCCTCCTTACTATTTTTTAAGCTTATACAGCATCATTTTTCATGTATTTATTACTCAACAGTATTCTCTCCTTCTTCTTAATTCACTCACAAAAGCCCTTATCTGTCACGCCCTGACCTTAGAGAGACGTTTTATTTCTCTATGTGGTTAGGTCAGGGTGTGATGTGTGGTGGGCATTCTATGTTTTCTGTTTGTATGTTTTTGCCGGGTATGGTTCTCAATCAGGGACAGCTGTCTATAGTTGTCTCTGATTGGGAATCATTCTTAGGCAGCCTGTTTTGCCACCTTAGTTGTGGGTAGTTGACTTTGTTAGTGGCCTGTATAGCCCTAGTAAGCGGTGTGGTGTTGGTTCTTGTTTTTGTTTGCGACATTCAAAATAAAAAGAAATGTACGCTCACAACGCTGCACCTTGGTCCGGTCATTTCCCTGATGACGTTCGTGACATTATCTGAATGCTCTAATCACATTTTGATCTATTAATGTCAGTCTTTGAATGCTCCATTGTATAAACTACACCGAATAATAATATAAACGCAACATGCAACAATTTCAAAGATTTTACTGAGTTACAGTTCATATAAGGAAATCAGTCAATGTAAATAAATTCATTAGGCCCTAATCCATGGATTTCACATGACTAAGAATACAGATATGCATCTGGTCACAGATACCTTTAAAAAAAAAGGTAGGAGCATGGATCTGAAAATCAGTCAGTATCTGGGGTGACCACCGTTTGCCTCATGCAGTGCGACACATCTCCTTTGCATAGAGTTGATCAGGCTGTGGCCTGTGGAATGTTGTCACACTACTCTTTAATGGCTGTGTGAAGTTACTGGATATTGGCGGGAACTGTAACACGTTGTCGTACACGTTGATCCAGAGCATCCCATACATGCTAAATGGTGACATGTCTGGTGAGTATGCAGGCCATGGAAGACCTGGGACATTTTCAGCTTCCAGGAATGGTGTACAGATTCTTACGAATCTGTCCCCTCCACCTATTACCAGATAGACTGAAGATCTAAAGGTCCCTGGTTGGGTTTCGGCAGGAACAGTTTTTGCGAGAGGTCTACATTTGGTTCGTGACATTCATAAAAAATAACGTGTGCGTGATTACTCCATCCAGGTGGAGGCATTTGTCATTCGCTGTTGGAGAAAGATTAATAGAAAATAAGGTGGCCGAAATAGCTCAGTTGGGAGAGCGTTAGACTGAAGATCTAAAGGTCCCTGGTTCGATCCCGGGTTTCGGCAGGAACAGTTTTTGCGAGAGGTCTACATTTGGTTCGTGACATTAAGGAGCCGATAAGATCTTCATTGTATACACCATAAGCTCGTCCCTTCCACCTATTACCAGATAGCAGAGTGGCGCAGCGGAAGCGTGCTGGGCCCATAACCCAGAGGTCGATGGATCGAAACCATCTTCTGCTATGTATTTTACATGTGGACAATTCGGCGAAGACAAAAACAGATCATAAGATAATATAAAAAGCCTTTATGCAATAGAAATGATACCTACCATACAGTTAAGATTTGACAAAATAAAAGGATACGTTTGTTTTCAAAGAATGCGTTAAAATTGTATTTGTAAGCAATACTATAACTTATATAATATATCAACTATAAAGTATGAATGGGTGAGTTAGACCACATTAATATTGCGTCATCCTGAAGGGTAAGTGCAAATTTGATGAATCATGATCATGATCTGTCACGCCCTGACCTTAGAGAGCCGTTTTATTTCTCTATGTGGTTAGGTCAGGGTGTGATGTGTGGTGGGCATTCTATGTTTTCTGTTTGTATGTTTTTGCCGGGTATGGTTCTCAATCAGGGACAGCTGTCTATAGTTGTCTCTGATTGGGAATCATTCTTAGGCAGCCTGTTTTGCCACCTTAGTTGTGGGTAGTTGACTTTGTTAGTGGCCTGTATAGCCCTAGTAAGCGGTGTGGTGTTGGTTCTTGTTTTTGTTTGCGACATTCAAAATAAAAAGAAATGTACGCTCACAACGCTGCACCTTGGTCCGGTCATTTCCCTGATGACGTTCGTGACATTATCTGAATGCTCTAATCACATTTTGATCTATTAATGTCAGTCTTTGAATGCTCCATTGTATAAACTACACCGAATAATAATATAAACGCAACATGCAACAATTTCAAAGATTTTACTGAGTTACAGTTCATATAAGGAAATCAGTCAATGTAAATAAATTCATTAGGCCCTAATCCATGGATTTCACATGACTAAGAATACAGATATGCATCTGGTCACAGATACCTTTAAAAAAAAAGGTAGGAGCATGGATCTGAAAATCAGTCAGTATCTGGGGTGACCACCGTTTGCCTCATGCAGTGCGACACATCTCCTTTGCATAGAGTTGATCAGGCTGTGGCCTGTGGAATGTTGTCACACTACTCTTTAATGGCTGTGTGAAGTTACTGGATATTGGCGGGAACTGTAACACGTTGTCGTACACGTTGATCCAGAGCATCCCATACATGCTAAATGGTGACATGTCTGGTGAGTATGCAGGCCATGGAAGACCTGGGACATTTTCAGCTTCCAGGAATGGTGTACAGATTCTTACGAATCTGTCCCCTCCACCTATTACCAGATAGACTGAAGATCTAAAGGTCCCTGGTTGGGTTTCGGCAGGAACAGTTTTTGCGAGAGGTCTACATTTGGTTCGTGACATTCATAAAAAATAACGTGTGCGTGATTACTCCATCCAGGTGGAGGCATTTGTCATTCGCTGTTGGAGAAAGATTAATAGAAAATAAGGTGGCCGAAATAGCTCAGTTGGGAGAGCGTTAGACTGAAGATCTAAAGGTCCCTGGTTCGATCCCGGGTTTCGGCAGGAACAGTTTTTGCGAGAGGTCTACATTTGGTTCGTGACATTAAGGAGCCGATAAGATCTTCATTGTATACACCATAAGCTCGTCCCCTCCACCTATTACCAGATAGCAGAGTGGCGCAGCGGAAGCGTGCTGGGCCCATAACCCAGAGGTCGATGGATCGAAACCATCCTCTGCTATGTATTTTACATGTGGACAATTCGGCGAAGACAAAAACAGATCATAAGATAATATAAAAAGCCTTTATGCAATAGAAATGATACCTACCATACAGTTAAGATTTGACAAAATAAAAGGATACGTTTGTTTTCAAAGAATGCGTTAAAATTGTATTTGTAAGCAATACTATAACTTATATAATATATCAACTATAAAGTATGAATGGGTGAGTTAGACCACATTAATATTGCGTCATCCTGAAGGGTAAGTGCAAATTTGATGAATCATGATCATGATCTGTCACGCCCTGACCTTAGAGAGCCGTTTTATTTCTCTATGTGGTTAGGTCAGGGTGTGATGTGTGGTGGGCATTCTATGTTTTCTGTTTGTATGTTTTTGCCGGGTATGGTTCTCAATCAGGGACAGCTGTCTATAGTTGTCTCTGATTGGGAATCATTCTTAGGCAGCCTGTTTTGCCACCTTAGTTGTGGGTAGTTGACTTTGTTAGTGGCCTGTATAGCCCTAGTAAGCGGTGTGGTGTTGGTTCTTGTTTTTGTTTGCGACATTCAAAATAAAAAGAAATGTACGCTCACAACGCTGCACCTTGGTCCGGTCATTTCCCTGATGACGTTCGTGACATTATCTGAATGCTCTAATCACATTTTGATCTATTAATGTCAGTCTTTGAATGCTCCATTGTATAAACTACACCGAATAATAATATAAACGCAACATGCAACAATTTCAAAGATTTTACTGAGTTACAGTTCATATAAGGAAATCAGTCAATGTAAATAAATTCATTAGGCCCTAATCCATGGATTTCACATGACTAAGAATACAGATATGCATCTGGTCACAGATACCTTTAAAAAAAAAGGTAGGAGCATGGATCTGAAAATCAGTCAGTATCTGGGGTGACCACCGTTTGCCTCATGCAGTGCGACACATCTCCTTTGCATAGAGTTGATCAGGCTGTGGCCTGTGGAATGTTGTCACACTACTCTTTAATGGCTGTGTGAAGTTACTGGATATTGGCGGGAACTGTAACACGTTGTCGTACACGTTGATCCAGAGCATCCCATACATGCTAAATGGTGACATGTCTGGTGAGTATGCAGGCCATGGAAGACCTGGGACATTTTCAGCTTCCAGGAATGGTGTACAGATTCTTACGACATGGGACCCTGAATTATCATGCTGAAACATGAGGTGATAGCGGCAGATGATTGGCATGAAAATGTTGGCTTATGGTAGAGAAATAGCTCAGTTGGGAGAGCGTTAGACTGAAGATCTAAAGATCCCTGGTTCGGTCCCGGGTTTCGGCAGGAACAGTTTTTGCGAGAGGTCTACATTTGGTTCGTGACATTAAGGAGCCGATAAGATCTTCATTGTATACACCATAAGCTCGTCCCCTCCACCTATTACCAGATAGCAGAGTGGCGCAGCGGAAGCGTGCTGGGCCCATAACCCAGAGGTCGATGGATCGAAACCATCCTCTGCTATGTATTTTACATGTGGACAATTCGGCGAAGACAAAAACAGATCATAAGATAATATAAAAAGCCTTTATGCAATAGAAATGATACCTACCATACAATTAAGATTTGACAAAATAAAGGGATACGTTTGTTTTCAAAGAATGCGTTAAAATTGTATTTGTAAGCAATACTTATATAATATATCAACTATAAAGTATGAATGGGTGAGTTAGACCACATTAATATTGCGTCATCCTGAAGGGTAAGTGCAAATTTGATGTGTTCACCCTCTCATGGACAATGGATAAAATAACACGTCATTTTATCTGAGTAGTTCTAGAACTTCCATTACACATTGAGAGCCTGTGTCTGTTAGGAAGAAGACTCCAGATCAACTGAGGCTCATTTGCGTAGCTGTCATCAGTAATTGGGTTAGCCTAATTTGAACAAAAATTCTAATTGAAAGTATGTGTGAGTTTGTCAGGGGACCAGCAGGTGGACGCTTCAAAAATAACGTGTGCGTGATTACTCCATCCATGTGGAGGCATTTGTCACTCGCTGTTGGAGAAAGATTAATAGAAAATAATCATGATCCTAAAATCAGCAGAATACACCAGACAGCCAACCACACCACAACCACTTTAAGGTGGCCGAAATAGCTCAGTTGGGAGAGCGTTAGACTGAAGATCTAAAGGTCCCTGGTTCGATCCCGGGTTTCGGCAGGAACAGTTTTTGCGAGAGGTCTACATTTGGTTCGTGACATTAAGGAGCCGATAAGATCTTCATTGTATACAACATAAGCTCGTCCCCTCCACCTATTACCAGATAGACTGAAGATCTAAACGTCCCTGGTTCGATCCCGAGTTTCGGCAGGAACAGTTTTTGCGAGAGGTCTACATTTGGTTCGTGACATTCATAAAAAATAACGTGTGCGTGATTACTCCATCCATGTGGAGGCATTTGTCATTCGCTGTTGGAGAAAGTTTAATAGAAAATAAGGTGGCCGAAATAGCTCAGTTGGGAGAGCGTTAGACTGAAGATCTAAAGGTCCCTGGTTTGATCCCGGGTTTCGGCAGGAACAGTTTTTGCGAGAGGTCTACATTTGGTTCGTGACATTAAGGAGCCGATAAGATCTTCATTGTATACAACATAAGCTCGTCCCCTCCAACTATTACCAGATAGACTGAAGATCTAAAGGTCCCTGGTTTGATCCCGGGTTTCGGCAGGAACAGTTTTTGCGAGAGGTCTACATTTGGTTAGTGACATTCATAAAAAATAACGTGTGCGTGATTACTCCATCCAGGTGGAGGCGATCCTAAAGTCAGCAGAATACACCAGACAGCCAACCACACCATAACTACTTTAAGGTGGCCGAAATAGCTCAGTTGGGAGAGCGTTAGACTGAAGATCTAAAGGTCCCTGGTTCGATCCCGGGTTTCGGCAGGAACAGTTTTTGCGAGAGGTCTACATTTGGTTCGTGACATTAAGGAGCCGATAAGATCTTCATTGTATACACCATAAGCTCGTCCCCTCCACCTATTAACCGATAGCAGAGTGGCGCAGCGGAAGCGTGCTGGGCCCATAACCAAGAGGTCGATGGATCGAAACCATCCTCTGCTATGTATTTTACATGTGGACAATTCGGCGAAGACAAAAACAGATCATAAGATAATATAAAAAGCCTTTATGCAATAGATATGATACCTACCATACAGTTAAGATTTGACAAAATAAAAGCATACGTTTGTTTTCAAAGAATGCGTTAAAATTGTATTTGTAAGCAATACTATAACTTATATAATATATCAACTATAAAGTATGAATGGGTGAGTTAGACCACATTAATATTGCGTCATCCTGAAGGGTAAGTGCAAATTTGATGTGTTCACTACCACCCTCTCATGGACAATGGATAAAATAACACGTCATTTTATCTGAGTAGTTCTAGAACTTCCATTACACATTGAGAGCCTGTGTCTGTTAGGAAGAAGACTCCAGATCAACTGAGGCTCATTTTCTTAGCTGTCGTCAGTAATTGGGTTAGCCTAATTTGAACAAAAATTCTAATTGAAAGTATGTGTGAGTTTGTCAGGGGACCAGCAGGTGGACGCTTCAAAAATAACGTGTGCGTGATTACTCCATCCATGTGGAGGCATTTGTCACTCGCTGTTGGAGAAAGATTAATAGAAAATAATCATGATCCTAAAGTCAGCAGAATACACCAGACAGCCAACCACACCACAACCACTTTAAGGTGGCCGAAATAGCTCAGTTGGGAGAGCGTTAGACTGAAGATCTAAAGGCCCCTGGTTCGATCCCGGGTTTCGGCAGGAACAGTTTTTGCGAGAGGTCTACATTTGGTTCGTGTCATTAAGGAGCCGATAAGATCTTCATTGTATACAACATAAGCTCGTCCCCTCCACCTATTACCAGATAGACTGAAGATCTAAAGGTCCCTGGTTTGATCCCGGGTTTCGGCAGGAACCGTTTTTGCGAGAGGTCTACATTTGGTTCGTGACATTCATAAAAAATAACGTGTGCGTGATTACTCCATCCAGGTGGAGGCGATCCTAAAGTCAGCAGAATACACCAGACAGCCAACCACACCACAACCACTTTAAGGTGGCCGAAATAGCTCAGTTGGGAGAGCGTTAGACTGAAGATCTTAAGGTCCCTGGTTCGATCCCGGGTTTCGGCAGGAACAGTTTTTGCGAGAGGTCTACATTTGGTTCGTGACATTAAGGAGCCGATAAGATCTTCATTGTATACAACATAAGCTCGTCCCCTCCACCTATTACCAGATAGACTGAAGATCTAAAGGTCCCTGGTTCGATCCCGGGTTTCGGCAGGAACAGTTTTTGCGAGAGGTCTACATTTGGTTCGTGACATTAAGGAGCCGATAAGATCTTCATTGTATACAACATAAGCTCGTCCCCTCCACCTATTACCAGATAGACTGAAGATCTAAACGTCCCTGGTTCGATCCCGAGTTTCGGCAGGAACAGTTTTTGCGAGAGGTCTACATTTGGTTCGTGACATTCATAAAAAATAACGTGTGCGTGATTACTCCATCCATGTGGAGGCATTTGTCATTCGCTGTTGGAGAAAGTTTAATAGAAAATAAGGTGGCCGAAATAGCTCAGTTGGGAGAGCGTTAGACTGAAGATCTAAAGGCCCCTGGTTCGATCCCGGGTTTCGGCAGGAACAGTTTTTGCGAGAGGTCTACATTTGGTTTGTGTCATTAAGGAGCCGATAAGATCTTCATTGTATACAACATAAGCTCGTCCCCTCCACCTATTACCAGATAGACTGAAGATCTAAAGGTCCCTGGTTTGATCCCGGGTTTCGGCAGGAACCGTTTTTGCGAGAGGTCTACATTTGGTTCGTGACATTCATAAAAAATAACGTGTGCGTGATTACTCCATCCAGGTGGAGGCGATCCTAAAGTCAGCAGAATACACCAGACAGCCAACCACACCACAACCACTTTAAGGTGGCCGAAATAGCTCAGTTGGGAGAGCGTTAGACTGAAGATCTTAAGGTCCCTGGTTCGATCCCGGGTTTCGGCAGGAACAGTTTTTGCGAGAGGTCTACATTTGGTTCGTGACATTAAGGAGCCGATAAGATCTTCATTGTATACAACATAAGCTCGTCCCCTCCACCTATTACCAGATAGACTGAAGATCTAAAGGTCCCTGGTTCGATCCCGGGTTTCGGCAGGAACAGTTTTTGCGAGAGGTCTACATTTGGTTCGTGACATTCATAAAAAATAACGTGTGCGTGATTACTCCATCCATGTGGAGGCATTTGTCATTCGCTGTTGGAGAAAGATTAATAGAAAATAAAGTGGCCGAAATAGCTCAGTTGGGAGAGCGTTAGACTGAAGATTTAAAGGTCCCTGGTTCGATCCCGGGTTTCGGCAGGAACAGTTTTTGCGAGAGGTCTACATTTGGTTCGTGACATTAAGGAGCCGATAAGATCTTCATTGTATACAACATAAGCTCGTCCCCTCCGCCTATTACCAGATAGACTGAAGATCTAAAGGTCCCTGGTTCGATCCCGGGTTTCGGCAGGAACAGTTTTTGCGAGAGGTCTACATTTGGTTCGTGACATTCATAAAAAATAACGTGTGCGTGATTACTCCATCCAGGTGGAGGCATTTGTCATTCGCTGTTGGAGAAAGATTAATAGAAAATAAGGTGGCCGAAATAGCTCAGTTGGGAGAGCGTTAGACTGAAGATCTAAAGGTCCCTGGTTCGATCCCGGGTTTCGGCAGGAACAGTTTTTGCGAGAGGTCTACATTTGGTTCGTGACGTTAAGGAGCCGATAAGATCTTCATTGTATACACCATAAGCTCGTCCCCTCCACCTATTACCAGATAGCAGAGTGGCGCAGCGGAAGCGTGCTGGGCCCATAACCCAGAGGTCGATGGATCGAAACCATCCTCTGCTATGTATTTTGCATGTGGACAATTCGGCGAAGACAAAAACAGCTCATAAGATAATATAAAAAGCCTTTATGCAATAGAAATGATACCTACCATACAGTTAAGATTTGACAAAATAAAAGGATACGTTTGTTTTCAAAGAATGCGTTAAAATTGTATTTGTAAGCAATACTATAACTTATATAATATATCAACTATAAAGTATGAATGGGTGAGTTAGACCACATTAATATTGCGTCATCCTGAAGGGTAAGTGCAAATTTGATGAATCATGATCATGATCTGTCACGCCCTGACCTTAGAGAGCCGTTTTATTTCTCTATGTGGTTAGGTCAGGGTGTGATGTGTGGTGGGCATTCTATGTTTTCTGTTTGTATGTTTTTGCCGGGTATGGTTCTCAATCAGGGACAGCTGTCTATAGTTGTCTCTGATTGGGAATCATTCTTAGGCAGCCTGTTTTGCCACCTTAGTTGTGGGTAGTTGACTTTGTTAGTGGCCTGTATAGCCCTAGTAAGCGGTGTGGTGTTGGTTCTTGTTTTTGTTTGCGACATTCAAAATAAAAAGAAATGTACGCTCACAACGCTGCACCTTGGTCCGGTCATTTCCCTGATGACGTTCGTGACATTATCTGAATGCTCTAATCACATTTTGATCTATTAATGTCAGTCTTTGAATGCTCCATTGTATAAACTACACCGAATAATAATATAAACGCAACATGCAACAATTTCAAAGATTTTACTGAGTTACAGTTCATATAAGGAAATCAGTCAATGTAAATAAATTCATTAGGCCCTAATCCATGGATTTCACATGACTAAGAATACAGATATGCATCTGGTCACAGATACCTTTAAAAAAAAAGGTAGGAGCATGGATCTGAAAATCAGTCAGTATCTGGGGTGACCACCGTTTGTTTGCCTCATGCAGTGCGACACATCTCCTTTGCATAGAGTTGATCAGGCAGTGGCCTGTGGAATGTTGTCACACTACTCTTTAATGGCTGTGTGAAGTTACTGGATATTGGCGGGAACTGTAACACGTTGTCGTACACGTTGATCCAGAGCATCCCATACATGCTAAATGGTGACATGTCTGGTGAGTATGCAGGCCATGGAAGACCTGGGACATTTTCAGCTTCCAGGAATGGTGTACAGATTCTTACGACATGGGACCCTGAATTATCATGCTGAAACATGAGGTGATAGCGGCAGATGATTGGCATGAAAATGTTGGCTTATGGTAGAGAAATAGCTCAGTTGGGAGAGCGTTAGACTGAAGATCTAAAGGTCCCTGGTTCGATCCCGGGTTTCGGCAGGAACAGTTTTTGCGAGAGGTCTACATTTGGTTCGTGACATTAAGGAGCCGATAAGATCTTCATTGTATACACCATAAGCTCGTCCCCTCCACCTATTACCAGATAGCAGAGTGGCGCAGCGGAAGCGTGCTGGGCCCATAACCCAGAGGTCGATGGATCGAAACCATCCTCTGCTATGTATTTTACATGTGGACAATTCGGCGAAGACAAAAACAGATCATAAGATAATATAAAAAGCCTTTATGCAACAGAAATGATACCTACCATACAGTTAAGATTTGACAAAATAAAAGGATACGTTTGTTTTCAAAGAATGCGTTAAAATTGTATTTGTAAGCAATACTTATATAATATATCAACTATAAAGTATGAATGGGTGAGTTAGACCACATTAATATTGCGTCATCCTGAAGGGTAAGTGCAAATTTGATGTGTTCACCCTCTCATGGACAATGGATAAAATAACACGTCATTTTATCTGAGTAGTTCTAGAACTTCCATTACACATTGAGAGCCTGTGTCTGTTAGGAAGAAGACTCCAGATCAACTGAGGCTCATTTGCGTAGCTGTCGTCAGTAATTGGGTTAGCCTAATTTGAACAAAAATTCTAATTGAAAGTATGTGTGAGTTTGTCAGGGGACCAGCAGGTGGACGCTTCAAAAATAACGTGTGCGTGATTACTCCATCCATGTGGAGGCATTTGTCACTCGCTGTTGGAGAAAGATTAATAGAAAATAATCATGATCCTAAAGTCAGCAGAATACACCAGACAGCCAACCACACCACAACCACTTTAAGGTGGCCGAAATAGTTAAGATTTGACAAAATAAAAGGATACGTTTGTTTTCAAAGTTTTTGCGAGAGGTCTACATTTGGTTCGTGACATTCATAAAAAATAACGTGTGCGTGATTACTCCATCCATGTGGAGGCATTTGTCATTCGCTGTTGGAGAAAGATTAATAGAACATAAGGTGGCCGAAATAGCTCAGTTGGGAGAACGTTAGACTGAAGATCTAAAGGTCCCTGGTTCGATCCCGGGTTTCGTCAGGAACAGTTTTTGCGAGAGGTCTACATTTGGTTCGTGACATTCATAAAAAATAACGTGTGCGTGATTACTCCATCCATGTGGAGGCATTTGTCATTCGCTGTTGGAGAAAGATTAATAGAACATAAGGTGGCCGAAATAGCTCAGTTGGGAGAGCGTTAGACTGAAGATCTAAAGGTCCCTGGTTCGATCCCGGGTTTCGGCAGGAACAGTTTTTGCGAGAGGTTCGTGACATTCATAAAAAATAACGTGTGCGTGATTACTCCATCCAGGTGGAGGCGATCCTAAAGTCAGCAAAACACACCAGACAGCCAACCACACCACAACCACTTTAAGGTGGCCGAAATAGCTCAGTTGGGAGAGCGTTAGACTGAAGGTCCCTGGTTCGATCCCGGGTTTCGGCAGGAACAGTTTTTGCGAGAGGTCTACATTTGGTTCGTGACATTAAGGAGCCGATAAGATCTTCATTGTATACAACATAAGCTCGTCCCCTCCACCTATTACCAGATAGACTGAAGATCTAAAGGTCCCTGGTTCGATCCCGGGTTTCGGCAGGAACAGTTTTTGCGAGAGGTCTACATTTGGTTCGTGACATTCATAAAAAATAACGTGTGCGTGATTACTCCATCCATGTGGAGGCATTTGTCATTCGCTGTTGGAGAAAGATTAATAGAAAATAAGGTGGCCGAAATAGCTCAGTTGGGAGAGCGTTAGACTGAAGATCTAAAGGTCCCTGGTTCGATCCCGGGTTTCGGCAGGAACAGTTTTTGCGAGAGGTCTACATTTGGTTCGTGACATTAAGGAGCCGATAAGATCTTCATTGTATACAACATAAGCTCGTCCCCTCCACCTATTACCAGATAGCAGAGTGGCGCAGCGGAAGCGTGCTGGGCCCATAACCCAGAGGTCGATGGATCGAACCATCCTCTGCTATGTATTTTACATGTGGACAATTCGGCGAAGACAAAAACAGATCATAAGATAATATAAAAAGCCTTTATGCAATAGAAATGATACCTACCATACAGTTAAGATTTGACAAAATAAAAGGATAGAAAATATCCTAAAGTCAACTAAATCAATTAGACAGCTAACAAGACACCTTAGAAAATAATGAGAAATAATATTTTAGCAGGATGGCCGAAATAGTTCAGTTGGGAGAGCGTTAGACTGAAGATCAAAAGGTCCCTGGTTCGATCCCGGGTTTCGGCAAGTGTTTATTTTGCGAGACTTCTACATTTGGCCTGAAACACAGGTTCAAAGGGTACATTTAGTTGGGAGATTATGGGTTGGACAAAACCCTGAACTCTCCTCAACTCCTCCACCCTTTCTCCGTGACCCAACCTATACTCAGAGGATTTCATATTATTCTGTATGTATATCAAATATACTCCATTTAATATGATATGTTACATTTCATATTGTATGTATTATTTAGGAATGTCCATCATCCATTTCATATGATATGAATTACAATTTGTATGATGTTAAGAATTTCCAAAACGTACAATACATTACAAATTAGCAACATGTACAATATGTTAAGATTTTGCTAAACGTATGATATGCTACGAATTCCAATTTGTCTTTCACGTCTGACTCAATTTGTTTTAATGACATTACACATTTATTTTGGGATCCAACACTGTAAACGTAATTTAAACTTTTTCAAAAGAAGGCGAGAGAGGACACAGAAGAGAGGACGCAGGACTTGAGCAAATCTAATTGAGAAAAGGCCAACAGAGGAGTGGCCGTCCCGACTCGATAGCCTTCTCCCAGAGAGGAAGCACAAGAGTATCCTCCTACCTGAGTCCTTCGCAGAAGAGTTTTGAGATCCGCTACACCCCCTATGAATCAGCTGTTTTTTACTGGGAGGAGAAAAGCATGCAAATATTTAAAAACAATATGCTACATATCCTTTTATCGATAAAATGTCTAGCACAACTAGCTACTGTACATGTATTTGTACTACTTTACACATTTAATTTGTGATTAATCCCATGTAGCCTAAATGTAATTTGCATAATGATGCTTGAGTGAAGGAGTCTCATTTCCTTCAAGCACATTTGTTTCCACATTTCCTGCTCTCCTTGATAGATGATCGGAATAGTTTGTCACATTATCATCAAAATAATCTGTCAGCCCCAATATTTCCATACTAAGCTGAAATCATTGTGTGATTTTATATTAGGCCTTTGTTTTGTCACACCCAGCTAGCTAAAATTAGATACTTTGAAATTACTTCACCAACGCTACAGCTAGCTAGCTGTTGATATTGAATACACATGCACTTACTTATGCTTGTGTGTTGTGTGTTCTAATGTGCTGAGCAAGTTGAGATGTTAGCTAAAGGTTAAACACTATTAATTTAATGTTCCAACTAAACATCCGATCTGCTCACTGTGATTAAATGTTACATGTTATAGTCATAATTACAAATAGCAGATATGAAGCGTCCCACCTTCAAAAAGTTGCCAGATGGGAGCCTTGTCCTGAAAGACACCAGCCTTTATCCGTTGTATGTGCCCTCAACACCTGTGCCCTGCTGGGCCTCTGTCCGAGCCCTCGAGGCCTGTGTCTGGCTGGGCGTTACCCTAAACCTAAGCTAGCCCTTTAATCTAACCCTTACCATAAACCTTCAACCTAACTCCTAACCTTAACCCTAACCTTTATTCCTAACCCCTAGCTAATGTTAGCCAGCTAGCTAACATTTGTAACTTTTGTATGATTGTAATTCGTAACATATCATTTGAAATGGATGATATGCATCCAAAAAACAATACCAAATAGATGTATCAGATTTACGTACAGAATAATATGAAATGCTCTGAGACCATGTTGCTGTCTGTGATCTCCACATGTGTGCCCGGTTGGGCTTCTGTCCATGCTCCATGACTATGCTCGGCTGTCCCTCAGTCAGCCCCCAGTCCTCCTTACTATTTTTTAAGCTTATACAGCATCATTTTTCATGTATTTATTACTCAACAGTATTCTCTCCTTCTTCTTAATTCACTCACAAAAGCCCTTATCTGTCACGCCCTGACCTTAGAGAGCCGTTTTATTTCTCTATGTGGTTAGGTCAGGGTGTGATGTGTGGTGGGCATTCTATGTTTTCTGTTTGTATGTTTTTGCCGGGTATGGTTCTCAATCAGGGACAGCTGTCTATAGTTGTCTCTGATTGGGAATCATTCTTAGGCAGCCTGTTTTGCCACCTTAGTTGTGGGTAGTTGACTTTGTTAGTGGCCTGTATAGCCCTAGTAAGCGGTGTGGTGTTGGTTCTTGTTTTTGTTTGCGACATTCAAAATAAAAAGAAATGTACGCTCACAACGCTGCACCTTGGTCCGGTCATTTCCCTGATGACGTTCGTGACATTATCTGAATGCTCTAATCACATTTTGATCTATTAATGTCAGTCTTTGAATGCTCCATTGTATAAACTACACCGAATAATAATATAAACGCAACATGCAACAATTTCAAAGATTTTACTGAGTTACAGTTCATATAAGGAAATCAGTCAATGTAAATAAATTCATTAGGCCCTAATCCATGGATTTCACATGACTAAGAATACAGATATGCATCTGGTCACAGATACCTTTAAAAAAAAAGGTAGGAGCATGGATCTGAAAATCAGTCAGTATCTGGGGTGACCACCGTTTGCCTCATGCAGTGCGACACATCTCCTTTGCATAGAGTTGATCAGGCTGTGGCCTGTGGAATGTTGTCACACTACTCTTTAATGGCTGTGTGAAGTTATTGGATATTGGCGGGAACTGTAACACGTTGTCGTACACGTTGATCCAGAGCATCCCATACATGCTAAATGGTGACATGTCTGGTGAGTATGCAGGCCATGGAAGACCTGGGACATTTTCAGCTTCCAGGAATGGTGTACAGATTCTTACGACATGGGACCCTGAATTATCATGCTGAAACATGAGGTGATAGCGGCAGATGATTGGCATGAAAATGTTGGCTTATGGTAGAGAAATAGCTCAGTTGGGAGAGTGTTAGACTGCAGATCTAAAGGTCCCTGGTTCGATCCCGGGTTTCGGCAGGAACAGTTTTTGCGAGAGGTCTACATTTGGTTCGTGACATTAAGGAGCCGATAAGATCTTCATTGTATACACCATAAGCTCGTCCCCTCCACCTATTACCAGATAGCAGAGTGGCGCAGCGGAAGCGTGCTGGGCCCATAACCCAGAGGTCGATGGATCGAAACCATCCTCTGCAATATATTTTACATGAGGACAATTCGGCGAAGACAAAAACAGATCATAAGATAATATAACAAGCCTTTATGCAATAGAAATGATACCTACCATACAGTTAAGATTTGACAAAATAAAAGGATACGTTTGTTTTCAAAGAATGCGTTAAAATTGTATTTGTAAGCAATACTATAACTTATATAATATATCAACTATAAAGTATGAATGGGTGAGTTAGACCACATTAATATTGCGTCATCCTGAAGGGTAAGTGCAAATTTGATGTGTTCACCCTCTCATGGACAATGGATAAAATAACACGTCATTTTATCTGAGTAGTTCTAGAACTTCCATTACACATTGAGAGCCTGTGTCTGTTAGGAAGAAGACTCCAGATCAACTGAGGCTCATTTTCGTAGCTGTCGTCAGTAATTGGGTTAGCCTAATTTGAACAAAAATTCTAATTGAAAGTATGTGTGAGTTTGTCAGGGGACCAGCAGGTGGACGCTTCAAAAATAACGTGTGCGTGATTACTCCATCCATGTGGAGGCATTTGTCACTCGCTGTTGGAGCCGATAAGATCTTCATTGTATACACGATAAGCTCGTCCCCTCCACCTATTACCAGATAGCAGAGTGGCGCAGCGGAAGCGTGCTGGGCCCATAACCCAGAGGTCGATGGATCGAAACCATCCTCTGCTATGTATTTTACATGTGGACAATTCGGCGAAGACAAAAACAGATCATAAGATAATATAAAAAGCCTTTATGCAATAGAAATGATACCTACCATACAGTTAAGATTTGACAAAATAAAAGGATACGTTTGTTTTCAAAGAATGCGTTAAAATTGTATTTGTAAGCAATACTTATATAATATATCAACTATAAAGTATGAATGGGTGAGTTAGACCACATTAATATTGCGTCATCCTGAAGGGTAAGTGCAAATTTGATGTGTTCACTACCACCCTCTCATGGACAATGGATAAAATAACACGTCATTTTATCTGAGTAGTTCTAGAACTTCCATTACACATTGAGAGCCTGTGTCTGTTAGGAAGAAGACTCCAGATCAACTGAGGCTCATTTTCGTAGCTGTCGTCAGTAATTGGGTTAGCCTAATTTGAACAAAAATTCTAATTGAAAGTATGTGTGAGTTTGTCAGGGGACCAGCAGGTGGACGCTTCAAAAATAACGTGTGCGTGATTACTCCATCCATGTGGAGGCATTTGTCACTCGCTGTTGGAGCCGATAAGATCTTCATTGTATACACCATAAACTCGTCCCCTCCACCTATTACCAGATACCAGAGTGGCGCAGCGGAAGCGTGCTGGGCCCATAACCCAGAGGTCGATGGATCGAAACCATCCTCTGCTATGTATTTTACATGTGGACAATTCGGCGAAGACAAAAACAGATCATAAGATAATATAAAAAGCCTTTATGCAATAGAAATTATACCTACCATACAGTTAAGATTTGACAAAATAAAAGGATACGTTTGTTTTCAAAGAATGCGTTAAAATTGTATTTGTAAGCAATACTTATATAATATATCAACTATAAAGTATGAATGGGTGAGTTAGACCACATTAAAATTGCGTCATCCTGAAGGGTAAGTGCAAATTTGATGTGTTCACTACCACCCTCTCATGGACAATGGATAAAATAACACGTCATTTTATCTGAGTAGTTCTAGAACTTCCATTACACATTGAGAGCCTGTGTCTGTTAGGAAGAAGACTCCAGATCAACTGAGGCTCATTTTCGTAGCTGTCGTCAGTAATTGGGTTAGCCTAATTTGAACAAAAATTCTAATTGAAAGTATGTGTGAGTTTGTCAGGGGACCAGCAGGTGGACGCTTATTTTGCGAGACTCCTAAATTTGGCCTGAAACACAGGTTCAAAGGGTACATTTAGTTGGGAGATTATGGGTTGGACAAAACCCTGAACTCTCCTCAACTCCTCCACCCTTTCTCCGTGACCCAACCTATACTCAGAGGATTTCATATTATTCTGTATGTATATCAAAGATACTCCATTTAATATGATATGTTACATTTCATATTGTATGTATTATTAGGAATGTCCATCATCCATTTCAGATGATATGAATTACAATTTGTATGATGTTAAGAATTTCCAAAACGTACAATACATTACAAATTAGCAACATGTACAATATGTTAAGATTTTGCTAAACGTATGATATGCTACGAATTCCAATTTGTCTTTCACGTCTGACTCAATTTGTTTTAATGACATTACACATTTATTTTGGGATCCAACACTGTAAACGTAATTTAAACTTTTTCAAAAGAAGGCGAGAGAGGACACAGAAGAGAGGACGCAGGACTTGAGCAAATCTAATTGAGAAAAGGCCAACAGAGGAGTGGCCGTCCCGACTCGATAGCCTTCTCCCAGAGAGGAAGCACAAGAGTATCCTCCTACCTGAGTCCTTCGCAGAAGAGTTTTGAGATCCGCTACACCCCCTATGAATCAGCTGTTTTTTACTGGGAGGAGAAAAGCATGCAAATATTTAAAAACAATATGCTACATATCCTTTTATCGATAAAATGTCTAGCACAACTAGCTACTGTACATGTATTTGTACTACTTTACACATTTAATTTGTGATTAATCCCATGTAGCCTAAATGTAATTTGCATAATGATGCTTGAGTGAAGGAGTCTCATTTCCTTCAAGCACATTTGTTTCCACATTTCCTGCTCTCCTTGATAGATGATCGGAATAGTTTGTCACATTATCATCAAAATAATCTGTCAGCCCCAATATTTCCATACTAAGCTGAAATCATTGTGTGATTTTATATTAGGCCTTTGTTTTGTCACACCCAGCTAGCTAAAATTAGATACTTTGAAATTACTTCACCAACGCTACAGCTAGCTAGCTGTTGATATTGAATACACATGCACTTACTTATGCTTGTGTGTTGTGTGTTCTAATGTGCTGAGCAAGTTGAGATGTTAGCTAAAGGTTAAACACTATTAATTTAATGTTCCAACTAAACATCCGATCTGCTCACTGTGATTAAATGTTACATGTTATAGTCATAATTACAAATAGCAGATATGAAGCGTCCCACCTTCAAAAAGTTGCCAGATGGGAGCCTTGTCCTGAAAGACACCAGCCTTTATCCGTTGTATGTGCCCTCAACACCTGTGCCCTGCTGGGCCTCTGTCCGAGCCCTCGAGGCCTGTGTCTGGCTGGGCGTTACCCTAAACCTAAGCTAGCCCTTTAATCTAACCCTTACCATAAACCTTCAACCTAACTCCTAACCTTAA
The DNA here is from genome assembly GCF_057628025.1 of Oncorhynchus mykiss. Lineage (NCBI taxonomy): Eukaryota > Metazoa > Chordata > Actinopteri > Salmoniformes > Salmonidae > Oncorhynchus > Oncorhynchus mykiss. The sequence continues at coordinate 62,103,729 of NC_143027.1, read as the reverse complement.
CCCTAACCTTTATTCCTAACCCCTAGCTAATGTTAGCCAGCAAGCTAACATTTGTAACTTTTGTATGATTGTAATTCGTAACATATCATTTGAAATGGATGATATGCATCCAAAAAACAATACCAAATAGATGTATCAGATTTACGTACAGAATAATATGAAATGCTCTGAGACCATGTTGCTGTCTGTGATCTCCACATGTGTGCCCGGTTGGGCTTCTGTCCATGCTCCATGACTATGCTCGGCTGTCCCTCAGTCAGCCCCCAGTCCTCCTTACTATTTTTTAAGCTTATACAGCATCATTTTTCATGTATTTATTACTCAACAGTATTCTCTCCTTCTTCTTAATTCACTCACAAAAGCCCTTATCTGTCACGCCCTGACCTTAGAGAGCCGTTTTATTTCTCTATGTGGTTAGGTCAGGGTGTGATGTGTGGTGGGCATTCTATGTTTTCTGTTTGTATGTTTTTGCCGGGTATGGTTCTCAATCAGGGACAGCTGTCTATAGTTGTCTCTGATTGGGAATCATTCTTAGGCAGCCTGTTTTGCCACCTTAGTTGTGGGTAGTTGACTTTGTTAGTGGCCTGTATAGCCCTAGTAAGCGGTGTGGTGTTGGTTCTTGTTTTTGTTTGCGACATTCAAAATAAAAAGAAATGTACGCTCACAACGCTGCACCTTGGTCCGGTCATTTCCCTGATGACGTTCGTGACATTATCTGAATGCTCTAATCACATTTTGATCTATTAATGTCAGTCTTTGAATGCTCCATTGTATAAACTACACCGAATAATAATATAAACGCAACATGCAACAATTTCAAAGATTTTACTGAGTTACAGTTCATATAAGGAAATCAGTCAATGTAAATAAATTCATTAGGCCCTAATCCATGGATTTCACATGACTAAGAATACAGATATGCATCTGGTCACAGATACCTTTAAAAAAAAAGGTAGGAGCATGGATCTGAAAATCAGTCAGTATCTGGGGTGACCACCGTTTGCCTCATGCAGTGCGACACATCTCCTTTGCATAGAGTTGATCAGGCTGTGGCCTGTGGAATGTTGTCACACTACTCTTTAATGGCTGTGTGAAGTTATTGGATATTGGCGGGAACTGTAACACGTTGTCGTACACGTTGATCCAGAGCATCCCATACATGCTAAATGGTGACATGTCTGGTGAGTATGCAGGCCATGGAAGACCTGGGACATTTTCAGCTTCCAGGAATGGTGTACAGATTCTTACGACATGGGACCCTGAATTATCATGCTGAAACATGAGGTGATAGCGGCAGATGATTGGCATGAAAATGTTGGCTTATGGTAGAGAAATAGCTCAGTTGGGAGAGTGTTAGACTGCAGATCTAAAGGTCCCTGGTTCGATCCCGGGTTTCGGCAGGAACAGTTTTTGCGAGAGGTCTACATTTGGTTCGTGACATTAAGGAGCCGATAAGATCTTCATTGTATACACCATAAGCTCGTCCCCTCCACCTATTACCAGATAGCAGAGTGGCGCAGCGGAAGCGTGCTGGGCCCATAACCCAGAGGTCGATGGATCGAAACCATCCTCTGCAATATATTTTACATGAGGACAATTCGGCGAAGACAAAAACAGATCATAAGATAATATAACAAGCCTTTATGCAATAGAAATGATACCTACCATACAGTTAAGATTTGACAAAATAAAAGGATACGTTTGTTTTCAAAGAATGCGTTAAAATTGTATTTGTAAGCAATACTATAACTTATATAATATATCAACTATAAAGTATGAATGGGTGAGTTAGACCACATTAATATTGCGTCATCCTGAAGGGTAAGTGCAAATTTGATGTGTTCACCCTCTCATGGACAATGGATAAAATAACACGTCATTTTATCTGAGTAGTTCTAGAACTTCCATTACACATTGAGAGCCTGTGTCTGTTAGGAAGAAGACTCCAGATCAACTGAGGCTCATTTTCGTAGCTGTCGTCAGTAATTGGGTTAGCCTAATTTGAACAAAAATTCTAATTGAAAGTATGTGTGAGTTTGTCAGGGGACCAGCAGGTGGACGCTTCAAAAATAACGTGTGCGTGATTACTCCATCCATGTGGAGGCATTTGTCACTCGCTGTTGGAGCCGATAAGATCTTCATTGTATACACGATAAGCTCGTCCCCTCCACCTATTACCAGATAGCAGAGTGGCGCAGCGGAAGCGTGCTGGGCCCATAACCCAGAGGTCGATGGATCGAAACCATCCTCTGCTATGTATTTTACATGTGGACAATTCGGCGAAGACAAAAACAGATCATAAGATAATATAAAAAGCCTTTATGCAATAGAAATGATACCTACCATACAGTTAAGATTTGACAAAATAAAAGGATACGTTTGTTTTCAAAGAATGCGTTAAAATTGTATTTGTAAGCAATACTTATATAATATATCAACTATAAAGTATGAATGGGTGAGTTAGACCACATTAATATTGCGTCATCCTGAAGGGTAAGTGCAAATTTGATGTGTTCACTACCACCCTCTCATGGACAATGGATAAAATAACACGTCATTTTATCTGAGTAGTTCTAGAACTTCCATTACACATTGAGAGCCTGTGTCTGTTAGGAAGAAGACTCCAGATCAACTGAGGCTCATTTTCGTAGCTGTCGTCAGTAATTGGGTTAGCCTAATTTGAACAAAAATTCTAATTGAAAGTATGTGTGAGTTTGTCAGGGGACCAGCAGGTGGACGCTTCAAAAATAACGTGTGCGTGATTACTCCATCCATGTGGAGGCATTTGTCACTCGCTGTTGGAGCCGATAAGATCTTCATTGTATACACCATAAGCTCGTCCCCTCCACCTATTACCAGATACCAGAGTGGCGCAGCGGAAGCGTGCTGGGCCCATAACCCAGAGGTCGATGGATCGAAACCATCCTCTGCTATGTATTTTACATGTGGACAATTCGGCGAAGACAAAAACAGATCATAAGATAATATAAAAAGCCTTTATGCAATAGAAATTATACCTACCATACAGTTAAGATTTGACAAAATAAAAGGATACGTTTGTTTTCAAAGAATGCGTTAAAATTGTATTTGTAAGCAATACTTATATAATATATCAACTATAAAGTATGAATGGGTGAGTTAGACCACATTAAAATTGCGTCATCCTGAAGGTTAAGTGCAAATTTGATGTGTTCACTACCACCCTCTCATGGACAATGGATAAAATAACACGTCATTTTATCTGAGTAGTTCTAGAACTTCCATTACACATTGAGAGCCTGTGTCTGTTAGGAAGAAGACTCCAGATCAACTGAGGCTCATTTTCGTAGCTGTCGTCAGTAATTGGGTTAGCCTAATTTGAACAAAAATTCTAATTGAAAGTATGTGTGAGTTTGTCAGGGGACCAGCAGGTGGACGCTTATTTTGCGAGACTCCTAAATTTGGCCTGAAACACAGGTTCAAAGGGTACATTTAGTTGGGAGATTATGGGTTGGACAAAACCCTGAACTCTCCTCAACTCCTCCACCCTTTCTCCGTGACCCAACCTATACTCAGAGGATTTCATATTATTCTGTATGTATATCAAAGATACTCCATTTAATATGATATGTTACATTTCATATTGTATGTATTATTAGGAATGTCCATCATCCATTTCATATGATATGAATTACAATTTGTATGATGTTAATAATTTCCAAAACGTACAATACATTACAAATTAGCAACATGTACAATATGTTAAGATTTTGCTAAACGTATGATATGCTACGAATTCCAATTTGTCTTTCACGTCTGACTCAATTTGTTTTAATGACATTACACATTTATTTTGGGATCCAACACTGTAAACGTAATTTAAACTTTTTCAAAAGAAGGCGAGAGAGGACACAGAAGAGAGGACGCAGGACTTGAGCAAATCTAATTGAGAAAAGGCCAACAGAGGAGTGGCCGTCCCGACTCGATAGCCTTCTCCCAGAGAGGAAGCACAAGAGTATCCTCCTACCTGAGTCCTTCGCAGAAGAGTTTTGAGATCCGCTACACCCCCTATGAATCAGCTGTTTTTTACTGGGAGGAGAAAAGCATGCAAATATTTAAAAACAATATGCTACATATCCTTTTATCGATAAAATGTCTAGCACAACTAGCTACTGTACATGTATTTGTACTACTTTACACATTTAATTTGTGATTAATCCCATGTAGCCTAAATGTAATTTGCATAATGATGCTTGAGTGAAGGAGTCTCATTTCCTTCAAGCACATTTGTTTCCACATTTCCTGCTCTCCTTGATAGATGATCGGAATAGTTTGTCACATTATCATCAAAATAATCTGTCAGCCCCAATATTTCCATACTAAGCTGAAATCATTGTGTGATTTTATATTAGGCCTTTGTTTTGTCACACCCAGCTAGCTAAAATTAGATACTTTGAAATTACTTCACCAACGCTACAGCTAGCTAGCTGTTGATATTGAATACACATGCACTTACTTATGCTTGTGTGTTGTGTGTTCTAATGTGCTGAGCAAGTTGAGATGTTAGCTAAAGGTTAAACACTATTAATTTAATGTTCCAACTAAACATCCGATCTGCTCACTGTGATTAAATGTTACATGTTATAGTCATAATTACAAATAGCAGATATGAAGCGGCCCACCTTCAAAAAGTTGCCAGATGGGAGCCTTGTCCTGAAAGACACCAGCCTTTATCCGTTGTATGTGCCCTCAACACCTGTGCCCTGCTGGGCCTCTGTCCGAGCCCTCGAGGCCTGTGTCTGGCTGGGCGTTACCCTAAACCTAAGCTAGCCCTTTAATCTAACCCTTACCATAAACCTTCAACCTAACTCCTAACCTTAACCCTAACCTTTATTCCTAACCCCTAGCTAATGTTAGCCAGCTAGCTAACATTTGTAACTTTTGCATGATTGTAATTCGTAACATATCATTTGAAATGGATGATATGCATCCAAAAAACAATACCAAATAGATGTATCAGATTTACGTACAGAATAATATGAAATGCTCTGAGACCATGTTGCTGTCTGTGATCTCCACATGTGTGCCCGGTTGGGCTTCTGTCCATGCTCCATGACTATGCTCGGCTGTCCCTCAGTCAGCCCCCAGTCCTCCTTACTATTTTTTAAGCTTATACAGCATCATTTTTCATGTATTTATTACTCAACAGTATTCTCTCCTTCTTCTTAATTCACTCACAAAAGCCCTTATCTGTCACGCCCTGACCTTAGAGAGACGTTTTATTTCTCTATGTGGTTAGGTCAGGGTGTGATGTGTGGTGGGCATTCTATGTTTTCTGTTTGTATGTTTTTGCCGGGTATGGTTCTCAATCAGGGACAGCTGTCTATAGTTGTCTCTGATTGGGAATCATTCTTAGGCAGCCTGTTTTGCCACCTTAGTTGTGGGTAGTTGACTTTGTTAGTGGCCTGTATAGCCCTAGTAAGCGGTGTGGTGTTGGTTCTTGTTTTTGTTTGCGACATTCAAAATAAAAAGAAATGTACGCTCACAACGCTGCACCTTGGTCCGGTCATTTCCCTGATGACGTTCGTGACATTATCTGAATGCTCTAATCACATTTTGATCTATTAATGTCAGTCTTTGAATGCTCCATTGTATAAACTACACCGAATAATAATATAAACGCAACATGCAACAATTTCAAAGATTTTACTGAGTTACAGTTCATATAAGGAAATCAGTCAATGTAAATAAATTCATTAGGCCCTAATCCATGGATTTCACATGACTAAGAATACAGATATGCATCTGGTCACAGATACCTTTAAAAAAAAAGGTAGGAGCATGGATCTGAAAATCAGTCAGTATCTGGGGTGACCACCGTTTGCCTCATGCAGTGCGACACATCTCCTTTGCATAGAGTTGATCAGGCTGTGGCCTGTGGAATGTTGTCACACTACTCTTTAATGGCTGTGTGAAGTTACTGGATATTGGCGGGAACTGTAACACGTTGTCGTACACGTTGATCCAGAGCATCCCATACATGCTAAATGGTGACATGTCTGGTGAGTATGCAGGCCATGGAAGACCTGGGACATTTTCAGCTTCCAGGAATGGTGTACAGATTCTTACGAATCTGTCCCCTCCACCTATTACCAGATAGACTGAAGATCTAAAGGTCCCTGGTTGGGTTTCGGCAGGAACAGTTTTTGCGAGAGGTCTACATTTGGTTCGTGACATTCATAAAAAATAACGTGTGCGTGATTACTCCATCCAGGTGGAGGCATTTGTCATTCGCTGTTGGAGAAAGATTAATAGAAAATAAGGTGGCCGAAATAGCTCAGTTGGGAGAGCGTTAGACTGAAGATCTAAAGGTCCCTGGTTCGATCCCGGGTTTCGGCAGGAACAGTTTTTGCGAGAGGTCTACATTTGGTCCGTGACATTAAGGAGCCGATAAGATCTTCATTGTATACACCATAAGCTCGTCCCTTCCACCTATTACCAGATAGCAGAGTGGCGCAGCGGAAGCGTGCTGGGCCCATAACCCAGAGGTCGATGGATCGAAACCATCCTCTGCTATGTATTTTACATGTGGACAATTCGGCGAAGACAAAAACAGATCATAAGATAATATAAAAAGCCTTTATGCAATAGAAATGATACCTACCATACAGTTAAGATTTGACAAAATAAAAGGATACGTTTGTTTTCAAAGAATGCGTTAAAATTGTATTTGTAAGCAATACTATAACTTATATAATATATCAACTATAAAGTATGAATGGGTGAGTTAGACCACATTAATATTGCGTCATCCTGAAGGGTAAGTGCAAATTTGATGAATCATGATCATGATCTGTCACGCCCTGACCTTAGAGAGCCGTTTTATTTCTCTATGTGGTTAGGTCAGGGTGTGATGTGTGGTGGGCATTCTATGTTTTCTGTTTGTATGTTTTTGCCGGGTATGGTTCTCAATCAGGGACAGCTGTCTATAGTTGTCTCTGATTGGGAATCATTCTTAGGCAGCCTGTTTTGCCACCTTAGTTGTGGGTAGTTGACTTTGTTAGTGGCCTGTATAGCCCTAGTAAGCGGTGTGGTGTTGGTTCTTGTTTTTGTTTGCGACATTCAAAATAAAAAGAAATGTACGCTCACAACGCTGCACCTTGGTCCGGTCATTTCCCTGATGACGTTCGTGACATTATCTGAATGCTCTAATCACATTTTGATCTATTAATGTCAGTCTTTGAATGCTCCATTGTATAAACTACACCGAATAATAATATAAACGCAACATGCAACAATTTCAAAGATTTTACTGAGTTACAGTTCATATAAGGAAATCAGTCAATGTAAATAAATTCATTAGGCCCTAATCCATGGATTTCACATGACTAAGAATACAGATATGCATCTGGTCACAGATACCTTTAAAAAAAAAGGTAGGAGCATGGATCTGAAAATCAGTCAGTATCTGGGGTGACCACCGTTTGCCTCATGCAGTGCGACACATCTCCTTTGCATAGAGTTGATCAGGCTGTGGCCTGTGGAATGTTGTCACACTACTCTTTAATGGCTGTGTGAAGTTACTGGATATTGGCGGGAACTGTAACACGTTGTCGTACACGTTGATCCAGAGCATCCCATACATGCTAAATGGTGACATGTCTGGTGAGTATGCAGGCCATGGAAGACCTGGGACATTTTCAGCTTCCAGGAATGGTGTACAGATTCTTACGAATCTGTCCCCTCCACCTATTACCAGATAGACTGAAGATCTAAAGGTCCCTGGTTGGGTTTCGGCAGGAACAGTTTTTGCGAGAGGTCTACATTTGGTTCGTGACATTCATAAAAAATAACGTGTGCGTGATTACTCCATCCAGGTGGAGGCATTTGTCATTCGCTGTTGGAGAAAGATTAATAGAAAATAAGGTGGCCGAAATAGCTCAGTTGGGAGAGCGTTAGACTGAAGATCTAAAGGTCCCTGGTTCGATCCCGGGTTTCGGCAGGAACAGTTTTTGCGAGAGGTCTACATTTGGTTCGTGACATTAAGGAGCCGATAAGATCTTCATTGTATACACCATAAGCTCGTCCCCTCCACCTATTACCAGATAGCAGAGTGGCGCAGCGGAAGCGTGCTGGGCCCATAACCCAGAGGTCGATGGATCGAAACCATCCTCTGCTATGTATTTCACATGTGGACAATTCGGCGAAGACAAAAACAGATCATAAGATAATATAAAAAGCCTTTATGCAATAGAAATGATACCTACCATACAGTTAAGATTTGACAAAATAAAAGGATACGTTTGTTTTCAAAGAATGCGTTAAAATTGTATTTGTAAGCAATACTATAACTTATATAATATATCAACTATAAAGTATGAATGGGTGAGTTAGACCACATTAATATTGCGTCATCCTGAAGGGTAAGTGCAAATTTGATGAATCATGATCATGATCTGTCACGCCCTGACCTTAGAGAGCCGTTTTATTTCTCTATGTGGTTAGGTCAGGGTGTGATGTGTGGTGGGCATTCTATGTTTTCTGTTTGTATGTTTTTGCCGGGTATGGTTCTCAATCAGGGACAGCTGTCTATAGTTGTCTCTGATTGGGAATCATTCTTAGGCAGCCTGTTTTGCCACCTTAGTTGTGGGTAGTTGACTTTGTTAGTGGCCTGTATAGCCCTAGTAAGCGGTGTGGTGTTGGTTCTTGTTTTTGTTTGCGACATTCAAAATAAAAAGAAATGTACGCTCACAACGCTGCACCTTGGTCCGGTCATTTCCCTGATGACGTTCGTGACATTATCTGAATGCTCTAATCACATTTTGATCTATTAATGTCAGTCTTTGAATGCTCCATTGTATAAACTACACCGAATAATAATATAAACGCAACATGCAACAATTTCAAAGATTTTACTGAGTTACAGTTCATATAAGGAAATCAGTCAATGTAAATAAATTCATTAGGCCCTAATCCATGGATTTCACATGACTAAGAATACAGATATGCATCTGGTCACAGATACCTTTAAAAAAAAAGGTAGGAGCATGGATCTGAAAATCAGTCAGTATCTGGGGTGACCACCGTTTGCCTCATGCAGTGCGACACATCTCCTTTGCATAGAGTTGATCAGGCTGTGGCCTGTGGAATGTTGTCACACTACTCTTTAATGGCTGTGTGAAGTTACTGGATATTGGCGGGAACTGTAACACGTTGTCGTACACGTTGATCCAGAGCATCCCATACATGCTAAATGGTGACATGTCTGGTGAGTATGCAGGCCATGGAAGACCTGGGACATTTTCAGCTTCCAGGAATGGTGTACAGATTCTTACGACATGGGACCCTGAATTATCATGCTGAAACATGAGGTGATAGCGGCAGATGATTGGCATGAAAATGTTGGCTTATGGTAGAGAAATAGCTCAGTTGGGAGAGCGTTAGACTGAAGATCTAAAGATCCCTGGTTCGATCCCGGGTTTCGGCAGGAACAGTTTTTGCGAGAGGTCTACATTTGGTTCGTGACATTAAGGAGCCGATAAGATCTTCATTGTATACACCATAAGCTCGTCCCCTCCACCTAT